>NC_031774.1:26809283-26946995 GCF_001522545.3 Parus major | reverse complement strand
ATTCCATGGATAACACCACCGCTCCTATTCCATGGATAACACCACCGCTCCCATTCCATGGATAACACCACCGCTCCCGTTCCGCGGGCAGCGCCGCCACCTCCCGGCCGCCTGCCCGCCCGGCCCCGCGGCTGCCGTCGGGGAGGGATGCGGGCTGAGCTCAGCCTCCCGCCTGCCACCGGGGGCGTGGGGCAAGGAGGATGCAGGATGGACAAAAGGTGAAACGAGGGACGGAACGATATGCATTTTAACTGAGAAGATTGGTCAGAAATGAGAACGATCCGAAAGCATCGGAAGAATATTTGTAATAGCAGGAAAGGTTTGTTTTCCTTGTAATAAGCGCCACAAAATCCAGGTGGTGCGGTGCGGGCTCCGTGGCCGGTGCCCGGGACGTTGTGTAGCAGGTTTCCTCCAGCTGTGCTCACAGCTGTGGGCCGGCCCTGGCGGTCGCTGGCCGCCGCTCGGGCCGGGCCTGTCGCCGCCCCGCGCGCTCCCCGCTGTCCCCGCGGGGCTCGGGCGCGCGCCCGGCGCGGTCCGTGCTCGCGCAGCGCCCCCTGGCGGGGCCCTGCGGCATTGCCGCTCCCGCCGGAGCCGGCCCTGGCGACTGCGGGGCGAGCACACGAGCCTCGGGTGGACACCGGGAAGGTGTGCTTGCTCCTACTGAGTTTTCTTATTTTCATGTCTACGGGAAGATTATTTATTTGTTTGTTTGTTTGTCTTTGCTGGAGTATTTACCTTGTTCTGGTTTCTACAGTCGCTCGTGAAACTTCTATCTGAAGATATTTTAGGAGTTCTCTCCCAGAACTTCCCATGAATGAAAATACTTACTGAGACCTTACGGAACACAGTGTTGCTGGCCTAAGAAAAAGCTTTTGCTTAACATAGAAAGGATTTTGAGCTTTACTGTTCAGAAACTAAAAGGAGCATGCATGTGTTTCACTGTGTTACAATCCTGTTCTGTGCAAATCTGCCCAGGCAAACTACTGAGAAACACTGTAAAGTCCGAGGTTGTTCCTGCCACACTCACCAGGACACAGCTGATGTGCCCAGGAATATATTTCTGGAGAGCCAAACCAGACTGGGTTTGTCAAGAGTCTGTGGGGACGGTAAAACACTTACCCTGATGCTTGTGAGGTTTCCAGAAGTGAGTGAAGCTGCTGAGTCTCAGGCCGGGGCACTGTTTGATGGCAGTAGGAAAGCAGCAGCACTGTCAGCTTTGTCTCACTGCTGGCAGGTGTTGCACGACAAAGCTCTCTAAAACAAAAGAGCTGCTCTGATCAAGGCTGATCCTCACTATGCAGCAAATGGCTTTATGAAGGCTGTGCTTTGCACTTGGGTAACAACCAAATACCCAGCTGTGCCCATCCCGCTTTCAGAACCTGTTGCTATCAGAAATCACTGCTTCTTTGGAGCAGCCCATCAACTTTTCCAACTCCAAATCCATACTTGTATTGAAAGGAGTTAAATAAAATGTTGGTCTTCAAATTCTTGGAGGGGAAAAAAAAGAAGGAAAATATTTTGCTAGATTCTCTATATCTTAGAATGAAAACAAAATGTTATCTAAAATTCATTGACAGATATTTTGAAGTTCTAAGATACATGGTATCTTAGAACTTTGACATTTGACATTAGATTCAATTATTTAAACTGAAGGGTAGTTGTTCAGTGCTTTCAGCTTCTCAAAATGATTCTTACTTTCAGAGGTTACTTGGTAAAATAAACTTGGAGAATTTACCAGACAGGAAATGTAATTTTTAAATATAGGTATTTAAGAGATTATTATTGTTGTTTTTACTGTTTGTATTATGCACATCCTTGTGAAATCAAGAACAAATAATTTACCTATTTTGAACTTGTAAATTATGGCAAACAGATTTGTACTTGGTTGTTTCAGTGTCATCATTAAATTGTTCTGAAAATTTTAAATACCCACTGTTACATATCTCTGCCCAAACTTGAAATGCTGGAACAAGCTGTTGCCAGCAAAATCAACTGTTCCTTGCCAGTAGAAGTCCCTTTAACACATGGCTTAAGGAGCCCTGCTTAAAATAAGGCCTCTAGTGTTAGTGCCAATACTGTCTCTTTGTTTTGCATGGCACTAAGTAAATTGTCAGCAATTGCTATAGAGTTGTAATGCATTTGGCTTCACCATTGACTAAAAGAAATCGCATGTGCTACCTTAATCCTGCTGGAGAATTGTCTTTGATTGACTGCCACACCAGTACGGAGCTCAGTGAGCCAACTGCACTCCAGGGCAGCCAGCATTGTATGTGATTGAAAGACCTAGCAGGAAAAGGGGTAGGAAAGCTGTACAATATTGATTATTTTATTTTTAGAACAGTGAACTCCTGGAGGGAAGAGAGTTACAGACATTGGGTCATTTAATTTTCCAGGTAATGTGACTGCTACTGCATCACTGCAAACACTGTGTGTGGCTCTCAACCTTTCCTGAAGAACATGAGGGGGAAAAAGAGTAGCAATGTGTCAGGAGGAAGTTGCTTTCTTAGAGGATTTGATGAAGGTAGCTACCCTTCTCTGTAATAGAAATCACAGAAGATCACACTGCAGTTAACACAGAAGTGTGTGATCCTGGGAGAGATCTGTTGTGGCCAGGGCTCTGTAGGAGATTTAAAAATGTACTTCTGCAAACAGAATTACTTCAGAAATTCATAGGAATCTGACATAGGTGAGTACTACAATTCCAGGTCTCTTAGCAAACAAATATTGTGCCAAATCATTAAAATGCTGTAGCTTTCAGAGCACTTTACTGTCTTGCCTCATTCGGTGACATTTACACCTTTTCAGGGAAACTGTTACAACACTGGTGAGGGAAAGGAGAACCTTGATGTAACAGCCTTTGAAATTCAGTTTGTGAATGAGGACGTGGTGTGAAGTGACCTGATAGTTGCATGCTGAAATACACTAGTCACCTTCTACATTTTATCAATTTTCTTGTTTCCTGGAGAAGGAAATTAGCTATTAAAAATATATTAATATATGATTGAAATGACAGAAACATTGCCTTTGATTTAAAGGCTGTGCACATGAATTGAAGTAAAAATGTTTCGTCCCTAACAAGATCTGACACAGGAATCTTCAAAAGCCTCGATTCCAGCAGTGCTCAGAGTTGCTTCCTTTGCTGTTTTGTTGCCAGATCATTTTGACAACGTGAGGAACAGCGCCTAAACACTACTATATGGCAGAGAGCCAAATTGCTAAGCTGTATGAGCCACTTCAGTTGTCTGAGTAATGCAAAGGCAGAGCACCCTGGAAAGCAGCTGGAAATTTATGATCAATTGTAGGTGTACAGGTGCATCTCAACACATCTGCAGTTCTTAGCGATTTGCAAAAGGTGGTAATTTCAGGTGCTACTACAAAATGCTGTTGCTAGTAATGCTGGGAGTGCAAGGTACCGCTTTCCTGCCTCTTGTACACCTCTGTAAGGGCTTTCGAGGCAATGTGCTCCTCCTCTGTGGGTGTTATAGGAGGTATGGATTTGAATGACACAAAGTGTGGAACTGCTAATTCTTTTTGTTTTGCAATTTCCTCCCATACTTGTGGTAACAGCAATTATTGATATGAGTTGTATTTGAGGAGAGAATAAGATTTAGGCACAGGTCACACAGTATATTGCTAATTTAGGTCAAATTCCAACCAAATGAAGTGGCAGCAGTGGGGATTGCACTGGGGTTATGGTCTATCCTGGCCTCTGTAGGGTGTGTGTGTTCAGATTTACCAGCGTGTTTGTTGATGGATGCCAGGCCTGTCTTTAGGTAGCCCAGACATGATGGCAGCTCAGGTTTTCCAGGTCAGGTGAGGGTGTTCAGCACGAGTAAATAAGTGTGGCTGCACTGTGGTAAGGCCACAGCTTGGCATGTCTCAGTGTGAGCAAAGGCCAGAGAGGGTCAAAGCGCTCGCTGAGTGTCAGGTGTGAGGGCTGGGTCAACATGACACAGCTCTGTCCAAATGCAGTGAGAACAGCACTGAGGCTGGTGTAACACCAAACCCTTTATGAGCTGGGCAGGTCAACTGGAAAAAAGAGGCCTTTTGCTGGTATCACTTTTTTTCCAGTTGAGGACCCGGTTTAAGCTGCCCTGGCAGACCTCTTTCACTGGGATTAACTGTGCATCCATTGAGAGGTTTGCTAACTCAGCCTTACTGACACCACTTTAAATCCAGGGCTCTCGGTGAGTGGCATCCTTCTGCTCCTCAGCCTGGCTGCCTGCTTCTAGGTGTTGGTGATGAGAGGGCATTGCAGTGTCTTCAGGCACATCTACTGCTGCCTCCTTTCTTGCCTTGTAAAGCTACCTGAGCTGTTTTCAGATGGGCAGCCTTGTAAGGAAAGAAGTCTGGCTGTGCTATCTCTGAGATCTTAAGATCTAATTTATCTTTGTTACCTGGCTAAATTAGCCCACACAGAGCTCTGCACCATCATGTCATTTATTGATTCCTGCCTAGTGAAAATCTCCCTCTGCAGGTCTGCATTGTGGAGGGACTGTGTACTTTGGTAGCCTGACCAATATGATGAGAAGGCAAAAGTCCCTCTGAATAGCAGGTCAGAGGAAGGAGGTATTAACAGGGTTGAAAGTACACAGGAATTTGGATTTTGCAATTCTAAATCTTCATCTGTCAAATTTTGTATTCCACCTTCCCACCAAGCCTCTTTCTCACTTCACATAGAGTACTATGTTTTCAATTTTTGTATTACAAGAAAAGTAAATTGTAAATTCAAGCTCTCAAGTTTGCAATGAACAAAAAGACTCCTTAGAAACTTTGGCTGCTTTGATCAAAAAGGGGTAACACCCCTGCTGCTAATGGTTGTTAATAATTCACCAACAAGATTTAAAGTGAGTATAACATAAAGGAAAACTACTATTGCAAGAAGCTCAGAGCTGTTGTAGCTTTGATGATGCTCCTTGCTGACACTGAGTGGTGCAATTACCACATGCTGATGAAGGAGAGCTGCAATTACCACATTTTCTGAGTCAACTGCTGAGATTTTTTTTTTTTTTGTTGGCATTGGTATTTATTTATGTACTTACTGTAGGTAAATTTTATAAAGCACTTCCCCAATATTTGTAACAGAATACTAGAGAGAGACCTAGATGTTCCTCTTCTTTTCCCCCTACCATAAAAATTGTTGCTTTGTGTTAAATCACTACTGTGAGCAGTAGTCTGTACTTCCAACTTAGCTGAAATCACTGTGGATGTCAGTGGGGGGCTCTGTGTAAGAAAAATTGTAGCACAGAGTGCTAAAGGCCTTGAGAGATTTTATGTGAAATCACTTTGCCCTTTGTCATGAGGGATGTTAATTTGTTTATTTTTGCAAGCCCAGTGGTAAAAGTGGGAGTAATTAGCCTCTTTGTCCTAGGTTTACCAAGGACTCAGAACTGGTTGGGGAAGGACCCAAGACATTATTTTCATTTAATAGTGTGATTGGCATGATAGGGAACATAAAAAGCAGCTTGAGTGTCTACTCATACACCTGTGCATTTATTTTTATGTCATTTCAACTTCTTGTGATTTTTTTTTCCCCTTGCTTTTCTTATAGAAATATTTAAAGATTTCTCTGAGTTCAGAAGCAAATTGTTTGGAAAATTTGGCGCTAAAATGGGTTCATCTATTTTCAAGAATGAAGTGACAGGAAGGGGGACTTACTTTTACCCTTTCAGCAAAAGACTGTCTAGACTGTGAGTTTGGAGGTTATTGACATCAGAGCCCAGGCACGTGCCTTGTTTGCCCATGGAGTGTGTAGATAAGGTCTAGGAAGGAGTTGAACAGTTCACATTTTTCATGGGAAAAAACAACAAAACAAAACAAAAAAAATCCTATCCCAACCAGACCAAAAAAACTCCCCCTGCCATGCAAAAGTATTTAATATTTTTTAAACAATCAAAATATGTTCAGGGAATATTAGAGTTACAGTCACACTGAAAAAAAATAGAGAGGAAATAACCAAGCAATCTTCTGTATCCTTTTGTAACCAAATATGTATAACACGTTTCCTCATGTTATATCAAGTGGGTTTTTTAAAATGTTTTTAAGACCTCCCTTGCTTCAGTGATACTATCTGCCAGTGCAGTGTGGGGCTGTGAATGATCTGAGATCCAGGATCTCCCAGCCCATCAGCTGTTGGCATCCTGTGGTCAAGGCTCAGCTTAACAAGTCCCATGAGACATGACAAACCTTAGTCCTTGGTCACTGGTGCCACACCTGGCCACACATGGTGTCTCATGTCAAATCCCTGCAGAACTCCACTTGTCAGTGCTTGTCAGCTCTGCCATCTCGGGACACAGCAAAAAAAAGCAGTTGTCTTTCCAGGCCTAAAAAGAAAAATAAAGATGCGTGCATTTGCTGAGGTTTCAGAAATACTCCTGTATTTTTTATTTGTGTACACATACATGTGTGTGTGCAGGTGTAGGCCTTGTCAGGGACATATTTAGTCCATTGGATGACAAGTGGACCACAGTGATCCTGGCTTCTTTGCTCAGAACCAGAGGTACAGACTCCACTCCAGCCAGCAGATCTTTAGAAGCAGCTGGAGGATGGTGCATTGTCCTGTCTGCCTTTGTCATTTCAGCGTGTGAAAGATGGGAAAATCTTTCTACATTTTCTGGAAGAGGTAGAACATCATAGGTTGAGTAGATAAGGTATCAAACACAGGGGTGGTTACCTCACCTAACCAACTGCATCTTGCTGATGGCCTCACACCTTGTGAATTTTTTAATTTATCTTTCAATGTCTTACCATTCATCTGTCATGTTGACAGGCAATGGACAGCAGAGAACACTAGATACTATTAGGGGGTCACAGAGGCTGAAAGGAAAAGGTAGAAAATAGGAATAAATATAAAACTGCTGGTTGGTCTCTAAACATGTAGCTGGATAAATGGTCATCATGAATATGTTTGCATGTAGAAATACAGCTATTCTGTTGGTGTTAAGCAACTTCAGCTTCAAAGAACAGCCTAAGGCAAAAAGATATGTTTCATTATAGATGAGGAGGAAATAGGTGTTCAAAGGATGTTGACTATTCTTGAACTTAAGAATTCTGATTCAGAGGAAATGTAGATGTATAGAGAAGAGCACAGAGAAGATGGAAGCTATTCCTCTACCTGGATTTGATAACACTTCCTATAAGAAAACATGCTCAACTATTTGTTTTTAGGTGATTTCAAAAGCCCTGTTAGTGTACAGTGGAAACATGTCAGAGTCAACAGTTTTCCTTGGGTGTTCTCTGAAAGAGCTTGTGAAATGTGAGACAATACCTATTTGGGAAGGTGAGTTACGTGAGGACCACCCACCAGGCTTAATCTAAGGGAGAGATGAAGATGATGTTTTCTGGAAAACTTACAGATAGAGGTATCTGTGTCTTGGTCTGGCAGATGACAGTGTGGTAAAGGAATCACTCAAATCTTCACTGTGTCTTAGAGGGATAAATCTAAATTTTGTCATTTGAAGAAGGGCATAAATAGTATTTCTAGGTGGGCGAAAGTAGACTGCAGTGATAGAAACAGCCACAAGCAAATGCAAAGCCAATGTGTAAGGGTAACCCTAAAACTTGAAGGTGTTATGGGAGATGACAGTAAGGAGTTTTCATTATGATTGAATATTAATTAGTGACATGGCTATTAATGGTGACAGTAATTAACAAAGGAAAGAAAGACTTGTCATTGTCCCAAGGGTGAGTAATCAGTCTTGGCAGGTGATAAATAATGGTTCAGCAAGCTCAGCAGAAAGATAATCTGTCTGCCTCAGGACAACTGGAGAACAGCTATAACATCTTCCAGGCTCTTGGCAGCATTCAGAAATGACTTCATGTTTTTAACAGAGACAAATTAAAATTCCTGATCTCAAGTGCTGCTTATATTCTGGAGTGACTGATCACAGGAGTTCTGGTTGAGTCAGTGCCTTCAGTTTACTTACCCCTTTAAATCTTTCCTGCCCATTTAAACCTTTCCTATGAAGGTTGACAAAGACTGGGGAACCAGCTTTCAGCACTACTTGAATTTTTCATTGTTGTTCGATGGAAATTGAATAGATTCCTCAGAAGTGTCCTAGAGCTGGGGACATAATCATTCTATGTAGAAACAGAGTGGGATTTAGGACTAAGTCAGGAAGTGTTCCTGTACATCTGGAAAGGGGTCATGCAGAAAGCGCTTCGCCTCCTGTGAGCAAAGCAATGCAATACTGTAGATGATTGTTAGGTATCAGCTCTCACATCACTTAGAAATACAATGACTAAGAGTTCACTGCAAGCCTGTGACCAGAGACCAAAATTAGGAGAAACAGTGGATTTTTTTTTTGTTTGGGGGTGAACTGAAAAACCAAGAATAATTCTGGTTTCACTTGAACCAAGACAGCATTTTGTGATGTTTTGTTTCTAACAATATAGAAGCACTGCAGTTTGAATCTTCTTGAATTAGCTTTCTAACCATAAGTGTTGTGCTCTGTCTTCAAAATATTTGGGATTTTTGTAAAAGATAAAAGGGAAAACCCATGTTTATAAAATAGACTATTTTATTAACAATCTTGTCAAAACAACATGGCTCTGAACATATTTCCCATATGTTATTCAGCTAACAGTGTTCCCTAGATGTCTTCTCATTTAGCAGATAATTTTTCACCCCTTGTACATTTTTTTCTGAATAAATTTACTTTTTACAAAAAACGACATGACCTCAAGATGTGTATGGCAAGGTGGTTTTAGTAGAGAAAAGAAAGTGCTGGCACCACAGCCAGAGGCATTGGTTTGCTGTTCTGCAAGGTACCAACTGCAGTTGTTCAGTGCAAAGAAGTTGATTTAAATTTGAGAAATTGCTGAATGGCAAAATATAGGGAGAGACTACCTTAAGAGGACACAGGAAGAGTTGTGTTGATTTAATGAGATGGAGGTGGGGAGACAAAGTGTCAGCCCTCTACAGAAACAGTCAGGAGAAGCTGTCAAGGAAGAAGAATCATTATTTTCCTTCAATGATAATACAGTTATAAAATGCATATAAATTGCACATTAACAAACTTAGGTTGCAAAGTTACAGGAGGAGTTCAGTCTATTAAAAAATAAAAATAAAATAAAAAAATCTGGGATAACTTCCCAAATAGGATAGTGGCAACAGAAAAGGCTCCTGGGTGAGTTTGGGAGGTGTGGAGAATGACCATACTGCTGAAAATACAAGATTGTAAGTTTGATCCTTTAGTATTTGGTTTACTGATACCTACAAGGCAGGTTGAGACAATGCCCAGCTGCTGCTTGTTGATCACATCTGTTTGCCTAATATTTATGTGAAATCAGCTGCTTCCCTGATCTTCAGGAGCCCTGCTGATTGCCTGCAGGGGGCAGGTCTGTTGTTTCACCTGCCTTGGGTGGGAGATGAGGTAGGTCAGGTCCATATTGCTGCCTGCTGCTGAAGCCTGACTGAAGAGGGTTTATTGGTGACCTTTTTAGTGTTCTGGGTCAACTTCCATTGTCAGGGGAGTGGGAGCTGCTGTCCCTTCTGCGTGGAGAAGAGGTCACATTTCTAATGGGAGTTTCACCTGTATGGGAGAGTCAGACCTGCAGATAATTACAGGGACCTGGGTCACTAGCAGTGCCTGTTGTCTGTCTCTGTGGCACATTGTGACTCCTGGTCTTTATTATATTTAAGGTTTGCTGAGGGCATGGGGATGCTTTGAGCCTGTGGAAAGCAAAATGTTCTTCTGGAGCAACCATTGTGGTTAGGCTTCTCTTTAAAAGTACCATCTATGTCTGAGCTCAGAAGTGCTCCACACAAATAAGATCATCTGGGATTTGTTTTGTAAGCCTGAAGAAGATTGGAATAGGCTTTGAGCAGCCTGGTCTAATGGGTGGCATTCCTGTCCATGGCAGGGGAGTTGGAACTGGATATGTTTAGGTGCCTTCTAGCCCAAGCCAATCTATGATTCTATGAAGTGTTACTGGGGCTATTAGCCCTACTGTCTGTGGATACAACTGTTTCTCTAGAAATTGTCTGTATGCTGAGAAGGGCTTGGTGTTATGTCTACATCCAGACAAGGCATTTTCAGGTTGTGATGAACACTGTTGTAACTTATGGGCTTGTCATATTACATCCAAGTGTCTTTGCTGATTGCTTTTGACTTTGGAGAACTCCAGTTAGCTGACTTCTACACACCATTATGTTTAATTTTAAGCTTAACTTTCTGAGTATGTGATTTAGCTAAACTTTTCTGCCCTGTCACGATGTATTTTGGTAACAGGCCTTCCTACTGAACAGTGACAAGTTTTCTACTTCTAATCTCCATGCAATCAGCAGAGGTTGTATACATGTAGAGGATCCATCCTAGAGAATGTGATGTTCTTTTTAAGATAACAACAACTTTCATTATAATTGATGGGCCCTGAAAACCAAGTGAATTTCCTGATGGATCTTAAAGGCTCACTCTCCCCAGCCATCATTCAGTTTGTGTGATCACCACCAGGGGACTGCTTACAGGGGCTGTGGTTGGAGGCACTCTGAATACCGCCTCCTTCTCTGAGACATTGCTTGTCTGTGACATAAGCAAGGCCTTCCTGTCTGTTTCAGCTGTCTACATCTACACATTATAGGTGTGAGGTGCCAGTAAATGCTTCTTCATCTCCTTGCAAACCAGTGCTTGCAGAAACTGAACTGTGTATGCTGAGGTGAGAGAGAAAAAAAATAGGAGAGAACAGTTAGAGGGAACCATTAGACTAATATCTGATTTCAGGTGTACTTCTATTGCACAGAAAGCTCCAGGGGACTTAGTACCTGCCAGTAACCATGTAGCTGCAGTGTGGCACAAGAAGGAAAAACATTCTGAAACCTCAGTGAAAATAAAGAGCAAGATGGAATAAAGTTCATGTCAATTCTATTGTGTCTATCTCAATGTTCTTTCTCTCTCTAGGGCACTCAAACCCTGTGGTCTCGGTGTCTAATGCTTTCTTATATTTTTGTTCATTTGTTTGTTAAGGTTCTGATATTGTGCAGTGGCTTATGAAGAACCTCAGCATTGAGGATGCAGGTAAGGTGACCACAGCTGGGGAGGAGAAGTAGGTGCTCCATCTGTTTTGTGTGTGTCATTAGACAGTAAATACTATATTGCTGCAGTCTGAAATGCCAGTAAAAAAACATAGTTAAGTGTTGGAGGGAAGGAGGAGAAAAGAGTTAAGAGTCAACATCTTAATTACGTCTAATGCCTTACACTGCAACACACTGAAATACCATTGCAGGAGTTTTAGCCTGTCTGTGAAACTGTTGCTACCTGCAGAAGACTGATTGACTTCAAAAAGAAATTGGTGGATGTGTGTGGTTAAGCAGGCAAATGCAGCCTCAGGTTTTCATGGCGTGAAGAAAGGTAGCCAGAGCTGACAGGACATAAGTGTCTGTGTCATTCTTGGCCAGGGTCACAGAATTTGGTAATGGTTTTTAATTTATCAAAAAAAGCAAATAGATAAATCAGCAGGTAGATAAATGGATAATCAGCCATAAAGAGTGATCAGTGCATGGGCACAGTCCAAATAGTTCAACTCTTCAGATAAACCAAAATCACTTAGGCAAGTGAAGACCTGTTGAGAAGGGGAGAAAAGATCTGCAGGTCCAGAAGTTTCTTTTCCTTTTCAGGAAAGGGAGAAAATCCAGAATCTCACCTACCAGTTTTTAAGCTGCCTTACTCTCACCATGTGAAAACAGAGATAGAGGCAGTGTTGGATCACCAGCAGGGCATCCCTGTACTCAGATCCCTTCTCATGAGTCCTGTCAGGTCCCAGATCTGGATTTCAGCTGCAGACAACAGCTTTATTATCTATCTGGACATGCATGAGTAGATGATTTTTCAACTCTGTGAAAGATGATGCAGTTTCTGACAGCTGGCATTGCTTGAAAATCTGTGCAAATGTGCCTCAAAAGGTTGCCTGGGCAGCATTAGGATATCTAACTCCCCTTTGCCACATTTTCTCTAACAAAGGGCAATGCTGCAGTGCAGGGATGTATCTTTATGACTAAATATCCTGATAATGAACTGGTGTTGCAGGTGCTTGTTGGATTTGGTAGAAGCAAGTGAGAGTCACTGATGGAACAGGCTTCCTGTCAGCTGTCACCTGTGATGAATAATGTACTTTGAAGTGAATTTCGTACTCTAGAGCTGAACTGGTGTATGTATTTTGTAAACAAAAAACTAACGGGTTAAACATTTCATCTGTGTTGTAAGGCTGATTTATGCACTCCAGCTTTGCAGGGTTTGGTTGGAAGTAGTAGGGATGTGGTGTGGGTACAGAGAGGCATGTGGGCACCAGATTTCACATGAGTCATCAGCAGAGCTGCAATTGAAAGCAGAGAAATGTGCAGTGCATGTCTTGTTGACACATCCCTGCTGTTTTTTTCTCTTCCACAGGGGAAGCAATACACTTGGGAAGCCTTATTGCTGCGCAGGGTTATGTCTTTCCGATCTCAGACCACGTCCTTACCCTGAAAGATGACGGGACGTTCTATCGTTTTCAGGTTGGTGAGCACCCTGACTCCCTTGTGGCTCCTTCTTCTGTCCCTGCAGTAATACTGCTGACATCACCCACTCTTTGTACCTGAACAGCCATTAGGTCTATGAAGCCAGGGATTGATGCTATCCTCATAGAGGCCCTAGGAAATTATGAAGTCCTGTCAAGAAAATTTGCTTTAGAATCCTAAATCACTCTCATCTATATTCTGACTTTGTTTTTCACATTAATGAATGGCTATGTCTTGTGACTATTTTTGATACCTGAATCCACAGCTGTTTTACTCAGATTTGAACTAAACCAGGAGAAAGAAGATGGCTTTCAAGTCCTGACTCTGATGCAGAATTAAGTGGCCATTCTCCTGTGCAAAATGGACCAGGGCAGACTTAGGAGCTGGACATTCAAGCTTTGGCACAGCAGAAAATCCAATTTTTTTTTCCATCTCTTGCTTACAGATTGGTGTGGGAGAGGGCAAGCTTAAGGCTTTGGCTGTTCTACAAAGGATTTGTAACCTTGGCAATCCCCTAAACTGGGACATCTCTATCCCTCAGTGGTCCTGTGCCTCCAGATGTGCTGAATTTTTAAAGCACCCTGTGCTTGAGTTCCATGCCCTCTCCAAAATCTGCCACTGTCAACTTGCTAGATAACTGAGTGCTTGTGCTGCAACAGCTCCTTCTGAACTGATTGTGTAACTTCAGAAGAAGCAGTAAGTCCAAACTTGGAGTCTTACTGCCTTACCCTGCTGGCTGAATTTGTTTTTCTGTTACATGATCTCTGCCAACTCCCTTATCTTCCTTGTCGCCTCTCTTCTGTTCACCCTCCTGTTCCTCCTTTACATGTTTTTACTCTTTTTTAGCTTTTATTTGAAAAGCCAGTTCTGCTCTTTGCATCTGATGTTGCAGCTGTTCATGCTCACTGCTAATGTGGTATTGTGTTATCGTATGTGACCAATGTCATGGTGAAAGAAGAAGGCCAGGAGATCACAGATGTCCTCTTATCTCACCCCACCTTCTGGTTACAAGGCATCGTTCAGACTCAGATTTTTCATTACAATTCCCTTTCTTTTCTGAAAGTCCTGATCCTCCTGTCATGTAAGACACCACAGAAGCAGGGGTAATACTAGTTGCTATTTAGCTGTATTTTTCTTTTTCAAAAGAATGGCACTCTAAGAACTTGTCCTGTGCAGTTTTCAGGAGCTACATTTTAGTATAACGTAATTTATTTTTATTTTTTTAAGCCTGTGTAAACCACATCATCAAACTGACTGCCTATTGAATTTTCTTTCCTTTTTCTTTTCTTACAATTTTTGCATATTCTTTGCCTGTTTTCATTTCCTCCAACACACCACCTTAGCAGTTTTCTGCAAAAATAACCTGATAGGATCATGCTTCCTTTTCATTACTTGCTACTTGCTTCTTGCTACTTTTTACCTTTAACATGGTCTGTGTGTTAATGTCCTATGCCCATTGGTAGCGTTACATCAGTAGAGCAATGTGTAATCAGTAAAACATCAGTGTTCTGCAATTTGTGTGATCACCAGTATGTTATTTTTCATTTATGTTAAAACTGAAATACATATAGTTATAGCTTGCAATTAATTGTAGCAACTGCAATATGCAGACCTGGACAGGAAACAAAAGCACTAAGTTTAGCAGGACTTCTGCTTTCAGAATGACTCTAAACAGCTGAGTTTTAACCTCTGCCATCTGTTACAACTAAAAAGGAAATTGTTTTTTAGTCTGCCAACCACATTGGTAGCTTCTCCAGAAAAGCAAGGGGTATGTAGCATATAGATAAGACCACAAGGTTTGTCATGCGCTTAAAAAAACAAAAACATTCAGGTTACCTGTGAATTTCTGGGGAAAGAGGAGGTTCTGGGGATAGTGGATAAGAGATCCACGTTCAGATGAGCTGGCAACAGTGCCTGAAATTTCATCAGGACACTGGACATCCTCCTCAAGAGGTGCTTGCATTACAGCATCTCTACCTGCAGCGAGGAACATTAAAGGTTTTTGCAGCATCCTCACTTCTCCTGAAGTCTGTAGCAATGTTTCCCCTGAGGGCAGAATCTGAGTGGTAGATTTTGTGATTCTTCTTTTTGTACTTGTAATGTTTTTCTGCATCTGAATCAGTTTTCATCTCTTAAATTACAAAAATGTGTATTTTTTTTTTTTTTAAGGCACCATACTTTTGGCCTTCAAACTGCTGGGAACCAGAAAACACAGATTATGGTGAGAGTATGATTGTTTCATTATAGAAAGTTCACTTGTGATGCAGAATAATTACTGCTGGCAACCTATGCTGTTCATGTGCAGAGTTTCTTGTCAGACAGCAGCATCAGAGGCAGATATGTGCCCATCTCAAATGCACAAATTGAAGCCCTGGGGTGTCTCAAGCCCATGGAGCTGTAGCCATTGAGCTCAGTGGGGCCAGGATTTTGCTGTTTGTTACCTTCATTCTCCCACAGCCCTGTTCATTTCAGCAGGATTTGTGGCAAGCAGAATACTGGTTCTTGGGAATCTTAAGCAATGTTAATATTGCTTTTGTGGGAGACCATCCTCTGATCTGTTGCTGAATCTGTTTTGCGGATTAATAAAATTTACCTCATCTGGGCACTTATCTGACTGATCAATAAACCAGTACATAACTAACAGCAACCCATGGTTAAAAGTTCTCTGATACATGACATCAGACTTAATTTTGCATTTTTTTAAGATTACCAGATGATAGGGTAAAAGAGAAGACTGAGCATGGTTTATGAGCTAATAAAGTGCAACATGGTGTTTTAAGCATGTGAGTGCCTGCAGACAGGGATAATACATAAAGAAAATATGTCAGTGTTTTTATCTTTAGCTGTCTGCCTGCAATATTGCTGTCTCTTCCAGAACTGCACTTCTTTCACAGTTAAATGATAAAATTAATTGTTGCATCCTGGTGTGGCTTTGGAAGAGGAAGCAAATCCATGTGTGCTGTCATAAACCAGGAGCTTCTGGAAGTCTTTTATCTCATAACCTAAGATTGGTTTAGAACTCCTCCCTGAATAATCAGTTTGGGGTTTTTCCTTCCCATGCAATAATTACTCATCATTATGGATTCTGGAAATCATTTGCTGGGGTGAAGAAGTAGCCTGCAACGGTGTGTGTCATGTGATAGTTCATTTGCAGTACTCATCTGCAGAGGAGCTAGCACAGACTTACATGTTAATCCCAGTGAGGGAACTGCTCAAGGGAAAACATGATACTTTTTTATATTTGCAAAAAAAAATGTTCTGATTTTACAGTCACCCTATATCACTGTGTGAATTGTGCCTAATATGTATTCTGTGAATACCAGAAAAATAACATGACAAGGGTGGTTCTGTATTTTTCCCGAATATCAGATAATTTGTTTTGGCAGGCAGATTATTGTGCTGCAATGGAATTGAGTGGAGCAGTACACCCCAAAATAAAGCCCTCTATGAGCTGACCCACAGCTGGACAAGCTTCAACTGCATTAGCTCTGAGCCCTGTAGTGACAGATTTTCATCTGTCCCAGAAACCTCTAACATATGCTTATAATCAGACTTTGCATATCTGAAGCCTGTACAGATGGAGTCTTCCCAGGAATTAATCCCAAACTAGCAGTAGACCCAAATAAAACTGAAATCCCAGCAGCAATTAATACTTTTTTTTTTTATTTGCATGTGTCCACTTACAGGAGAGGAACTAACTTGATAATGGCAGGTCACTGCCTTGCATGAAAAAACACTGTGAGACAGCTGCCTTTCACTTCATTTGGTGTCTTAAGTGCCTTACAGAGGAAACTGTCCTTGAGATGTGTGACTATAAATGAACTGGTCAGCTCTGGTTGCAATGCGTAATACTGGCTCATTAGATGAATGTTAAAATTACAGAAACAGCATAGAATAGAATTACATGAGTAGCACTGGGCCTCTGTTAAGTTCAGACCTGACTGCATACCCAGAGTCTGCTGTGGACCTTGTGTTTCAGCCTCTAATGGAAATGGGGTGATCTTAGCAGATCCAGGTGGGGCTTTCCCAGAAGGCAGCCTGGGACTGGTTTGGTGGTGTGAACTGGGCTCATCTTGACCCTCAGAATCCCAAACCATGTCGGTTTTATCAGCCTCTGCCTACAGTGAAATGTGACAAGGCTTCTCTTAACCATTTGAAATATGTAAGAATAAGAGGATGGAGCATATTAAAAAATGCTCAGGTCATGCTTTTAAGGTGGCCCATATTTCTGTTTTCACTTCAATATCCTGATATATTTTTATTTTTAATTTGCAGAAAAGAAATGCAGGGATGGTCACTTCGGCATGTGTATTCCCAAACTGCTTATGGGAATGGGTTGCTAATGCTATATCTTTTACCAGACCAAGAAGAAATTGTGCCTTTCTTGGACATCTTGTTAGGTCCTGGCATCCACTCTCAGCACTTTTAAATGAGATGTCCCAGATGTTTAGGGCCTCTGAGATTAGTCGTAAGCCATGTCAGCTGGGTGTCCAGCTCTCTCTCATTCCTTGTGTTGCTTTCTGATGAAAACAAGCCCTCTATGTACTACTTTTTTTTCCTTCTTTGTTTTTGTTTTTTTTTCTTTTTTAAGATCTAGCACTAATAATCTCTCTGTAATTGTTTTCCATTCTGTCTCTCCCTTTAGCCATCTATCTTTGCAAACGGACCATGCAGAACAAAGCTAGGCTGGAGCTGGCGGATTATGAAGCCGTAGGTACACTGCTGCTAGAGTTTAAAGCTGGGGGGTGCAGGGATAGCTTGGCTTGCCAACTGAATGCTGCCATTTTGTGCTTTGGGCTCAGCCTCTACTGTATCTTTTTCTGAGTTGTCAGAACTGTGTGAAGGTTGATATAGACACCATCAGGAACATGACTGATGAATGTCCCTGGCTTTGCAGTGTCCCACATTAAAGCATCTGCTGTATAATGAGCCCTTCAAGACTACACAGAATTACACAGAAGTTTAGCTTGGTGTCCTGTTTTTAGTTAGGAAGTCCTGGTTTATATAGCAGACTTCAGCACAGGAATATGATGGATTTTCAGGTGTGCCATTGGGCAATTAAATTGTTGGTGACACAGTTACAAAAGTTCTTAGATATTAGAGTTGGAACATTTTCAATATGCTGTATGAGAAGTATCACTGAACTTTATTTAGAGCATGTTTTCTGATAAGGAGTTATATCAATAAAAATATCCCAGACTTGGGTGTGAGTCTGCAGGGTGGACAGGAGTGGGAAGGTAGATGCAAGAGAGGCAGGGCTGTGTGTTTCTTCAAATATCAGCACTTTGAGCAGCTAAACTTTTCTTTCTATCATATTGACTTTCTTCTGTTTACTTGCTCAACAGTGTAATAGCAGAATTTTTTACATGGAGTTTTTCATTGGAGGGTTTATTAACAAAGTTGGTTCTAGTAGGCTTACATGGTCATGTTTGTTACAATGAAAATATGTATGTTGCATATATTTAAGGGTGGGATTTTTTTTTGTTTTTTCGCAAGACTGAAGTTTTTCCTTCTTCCTTACCTTCTACATTTTGGAACATTTGTGCATGTGGAGAGATTTGTTCATGCCATTTCATCCTTTCAGTGCAGAGCATGAAAAAATTGCCATTCATCTAGTCCACCCTGGAAATGCATTCCAACTTCCCAAGAATTCTAATTTCAAACAGGCACAAAGGAAGGAATATAACAACCTGCATGCACTTACATGTCTTTTTGCTGAGTTTTCTCTCCTGCATATTGTTGATTTCATTATTAAAACCATTAAAATTGCTCACATCCAACCAATTAACTGTAAGTAGTCCAAAGATCTATCATAAAGCAACAAAAGGCTGTTCAGCAGCGCACATACTCCCACACACATGCAGTCAGGCTGTGGCTAAGTACTTTTGCACATTGTTGCCTACTGAGAGTAGCAATGCTCCAGTGATGGTAAATAATTAGATCTTGGCAGTCTCTCTTTTTTCCTGTGAATATTGCATTGCACAATTAGAGGTTACTTCTGCATTCAAACTTTGTTCTCTTAATTAGAGACATTCAGATAAGAATGGCACCAACTCTTCCTAAGCATTATGGGAGCTGAAGCAGATCCAGCAAGGGATGTAAGCTCAGCACAAGTGAGAGAAACAGGCTTGCAGGAGTGAGAAGCAGCCCTTCTCACATTTTTGGAGATGCAGCATGAGAGTGCTTCTCCGTAAGTATCAGCAGTGACCTGCAGCTTCAAGACACACTCTCTACAAAGCATCCTGGGAGGACATTTCATTTTTAGGTTCTGCTTGCAGCATTTACAGACAGTCCCACAGCCCACATTTATACTGATTAGAACAGGGGTCTTGATGTTATGATTAAGCTTGTATAGTTGCATTCAGGTTTTTTATAATTGGTCAAACATAAGCACAATTCAACTATAGCTTCAGTTAGTGATGTTTCATTGGCTTCAGCATATTTACTCCAGAGGGCACATGTGAACATAATTTAAAACAAAATAAAAATAATGAAAAGAATATCCACAAAAAGATAATTACAAGTTGTTCTTCTTTGTAGCCACAGTTAAGGAAATCATCACGGTTCAGTACAGCTGTAAATCATTTGTTTAACTGTTTTCCTCCATGTGTACAGACTGAAACTGTTACATGGACTTGATGGTAACAGGGCCAAGCTTTATGCCTTGTGTTATACAAGAGTTTAAAGTAAATAATAGGAAGATTTCTTGTTGCATTGAAATGCATATGCCTGAAAAATGTTTCTTTAAATAAAGGTGATAAGTGTAAAGGGAACAGGAGTAGAACTACAAGTGTTTGTTTACAATGTAAATTTGAAACGGTTAAAACAGCTGTAGTGGAGAAGAGCAGCCTGTTAATTGTGTCACAGACCTCCTTTCTTGGGGAGGGTATGGATATGTAACTTCTGGGTGCCATTTAAGCCTGAAATTCCAGCCATGTTCTGAGTTTAACCTCGAGCTGTGATGAAGCCTAATCCAAATGTTCAGATCACTGCACTCTCTGTAATGGGTCTGGACCAGAGCTCTTACCTCAGATGTAGAGCAAAACTGCATCTGGAGCCATTCTTTGCAGTAACTGTGTTCATTGTTCAAACAAACAAGCTATTTCCTTTTGTGAATCATCCTGGCAATCCCCAGCCTTCAGTACTGTGCAGCTGCATAATGCTCTCAGCAGTGACCAGGACTGAGCAAGGCAGGGGACGCTCAGGCTTTGCACCTTCACAAAAGCCTGAAGAGAAGAGAACAGTGCAGAGAGGAAGGGAAAGTGAGGATGAGAGGGAAACGTGCAGCTGGCAGCCATCTGCTATCAGAAATGAAAGTCATCAGCTTCACAAAGCTTCTCAGTGTTATCTTTTGGGAACAAGTCCATAATTTTTTTCATACTAGAGCTCAAGCTGTCTTCATCACACTCCATTACTTATCCCTGGCAGGGCCCTTTGGGCTGCAGCCCAAAAAGATGTGTTACATCCTTGCTTTGCTTGCAATATAGTTCACCTGAAACCAGCATTGACTTCCATGTCTTTAGTTTCTCAGTTAAAAAAAAAAGTAATAAGATAAATAACCCACCATGCTAAATATGCTCTCAAGCAATTGTTGCAATTACAGAAATTAGTTGCTCTAATTGTTTTCATCTTTTGACAGGAAAACTTAGCAAGACTTCAGAGAGCATTTGCAAGGAAGTGGGAATTCATCTTCATGCAAGCAGAGGCCCAAGTGAAGTGAGTAATCCTGGAGCACTGAATTGCACCAGTATTTAGAGCTGTGAAGGAAGGGGATTCTGAGCAGATAAAACTTCTTTGTCAAAATCTCTACTGTGACTAAGCTCAGAAGGTGTTGGTGAATTTTAATCACTGGCAGACTAGAAACAGTAGAGAGCCAATTCTGAAGGTCTGTGCCAGAAACTGAAAGATGGGTTTAATTATCTGTGCATGGAAATGCTGGTCCGGAGCTCCTAAGCCTGTATTTTCCATGGGACTTCGGGTAATTCACAAGCCCATTGTGCTTCTACATTTATGTAGTATTTTTTGTTTTGCATGAATGAAAAGAACAGAATTTTGTCATTTATGCTTGCACATTATTTCTGAGTCTAAAAATACTGTCACTTCCACGTGATTGTAACGGTGGTGTTTACAGCAGGTATTTCTTCTCATCTTCCCTTGTGAAAGCAGTATGAAGCCTCTTAATGTTTTGAGTGTGTTTTCATTACTGCTGGTAAATGGATATGGTCCAGGGTTTGTGTACTATTGTCTACAAATGAATACCTAAAACTGAGTGTCCATTTTGTGCATGTCATTGTCACTTATTAAATGAAAAGGTTGGTGAAGATGACACTTGAGAACACCAGTACCAAAAGCGTTCCATTGGAAGGAATTTGCACTTTCAGCACTAGATGCTAAAAAGTTAAGGAATATCATTTCTTGAAGGTGTGGCTTGAGGTATATGTCTCTATCTCTGATTAACCCTTTTGAATTTTGATGAATTCTTTGCTTAATACCATTGCAATTATGAACCATTTAAATATATGGTAATTATCTTTTAAATTGCAAGGTAATTAAGGGATTTTTTTCCCAACCAGAATAGCAGTGTTCCATTTGGAAGAGAAAATTAGAACTTAGGATAGCAATTGTACTTTCAGTTACTCATAGGCTATTGCCAAGATGAAAAAAAAAAGTGTAAGTCAAAACAAAAGTCTGCATTCTGTCTAAAACATATAATTATCACCTAAGAAAGAAATGTAAATATCAGACTTATTGTGATCTTTGTTGGTTATTCATCTTTTCTCCATTCTGTTTTCTTTGAAGCATAAGCATGAACTGGCCACTATCAACTTTTTTGCTGTGTAGTTTCAGCTTCTTTGTTCACAGTTCATGTGATGGTTCAGTCTTCAGGTTACCAGAAAGGCAGGCATGGAATTCACATTGTAATTCACAGTTAATTAAAAGTTTAATTAACTGGAAAAGGGGGGGAAAAATCAAAAATACCTGAAAACATTCCTCCTGCTTACCAAGTTTTGTTTTGTTTTCCACATTTTTGTTTGCACAAAGGATTCCTGTTGCTATACCCACATTGCTACAAAAACTGCAACTACAGAGTATCTAGCTGCTTTGGGTCTTCATAGTTTAAAATGTGAAATAATGAGCTATCAGTAAGTTTGGAGACAGGAGCTGACAATCTCGGTTGAGCACAAAGTGTCAGTGAAAAGAATTCATGAAGACTCCAAGTAGTCCCTCCAATTTGTGTGTGCTGTAAGACTGGAGTAGGCTTCACCTTTCCCTTTGGCCAGGTGTGAAGGACTCACTCAGAAAAGTAGTTTTGGGCTGGGTGTTCTCAGTATGGTACAGAAGCTGCTCTGGCTTTGTGTGAGGACAGAGCTTGTGCCATCATCTCAGCATTGCAAGGGGTAAATCAGCTAGTGATGCTAAACGGTGAAGAATTTGGTTTTTTTCTGGGGAGGGTGTTCAGAAACTTCAGTTTTAGTCCCCTGATTCCTATCCTCTTGGTACATTTCTAGCACACGCTTAGCCATGAGTCACTGCCCCACAAAAACAAAAACAGATGGGAGAGAACTTGGTGGTCAGGAATCACCACTGGTGTGGAGTTTGTTTTTTTTCCTCGCTGTTTTCATTTTCCTGGTGGCAACAATGTGGGAACCCATCACAGGGGCACTGAGCTTTATTCAGTCCTGCTCTGGCAGCAGAGGCATGGAAAGCTGTTCCATGTGCTTCCTCCAGTCCCTGTGCAGGTAGATCTTGCAAGCTGGTGCTGACTTCGTGCTCATGTGTAAATCTGGGAGAGGTGCCGGATGTCACCTGCTCACTGCTGCCAGGAATTACCTTCTGCAACCTCCAGTGGCCTTTGGGCTGTGTGCTTTGAGTGAGTTGGTTCACTGGCTGAATCAGGGCTGGAATTACTGAGTTCCTGTTAAGCCAGCCCAGTCATGTCTCTCTGGGGCAGGTGCTGGCTTGCAGGGGCCATGCAGCAAGCTCAGCTTTGGTCACCTGTGCTGTCACCCCTTGCTCTGCCAGCATGGGGGCACACGGGCAGAGCCAATTTTTTGGGGTTGAAAGATCTAAGGAGGAGTGGCCACAAGTGCTGCCCATGCTGTTGGGAATGTCTGGGATAGATTTCTTCAAAATCTGTATTCATGCCAGTGGTGCTGGGCACTGGTGAGGCATTGGGGTGCAATGGGGTCTCCTGGTGGGAACCTCAGTTCAGCACCACCAGAAGCCTCACCTGGTGCAAACAGGTCCTGGTGGGTCTCCTGACACAGGCAAAAACACAAACTTTCCCAGCCTGTCAAATCATAGTGTGGGAACATGGTACCAGGAAAAGTTTTCCTCACCAGATGAAAAACAGCTGTTCAATTTTTCCACATTAATAGGAAAATCTCTTTTGATCCATGTTGGAGTAAACATCAGTGTTATTTTGTTCATGGTATGTGCCCATGCAAGTGTGACAAAAAAAGTTGATTTCTGAAACTTTTTGTCTTGTCCTACAGCTAGGAACTTTATTAGAGAAGAAAGCATGACTTGTACATTGACTCGTACTCACTTATACTTTTGTTTTCAGAATCGACAGGAAAAAGGATAAAACGGAAAGAAAGATTTTGGACAGCCAGGAGAGAGCATTCTGGGATGTGCACAGGCCTGTGGTAAAACTATTTTTGAATGATGAGGTTTTGACAGGAAAAGTTTTATTACTAGTAAATGTTTTATGCACAAGGATATTACTTTTATAGTCACCACGTGGATTTTCCTCACAGTTCAAAATGCACCATCTACAAGATTGAGACATTCTGGGCTTGTGTACCTATGGAACTATTGATTGGAAATATGTGAAAAATATGAATTTTGGAAGATATTTACTGGGCTTATGAAAGAAAAGCAGCTTACTCAGTTTGTCTCAGACTTCCTGGCAAAAGTTCCCCCATTAGTTATTTTCTTTTGGTGCCAAAGTTAGGAGTAAGTGGATTGAATGCTGACATGGCATCCTTGGGTATGTGCAATCTCTTGTAAAGCAAGAGTAATTTATGGGACACAAATCTCAAGAAAGATTTTTGGACAGGATCTAATAGTGTATTTTATAAAGGTAAGGTAGGATGAAGATTCATAATGGAGGAATAACACAATCACCATCTCTTTTTAGCCAGGTTGTGTGAACACCACAGAAATGGACATTAGAAAGTGTCGCCGTATGAAAAACCCACAAAAAGTGAAAAAGGTCAGCTTGAGCTCCTGGTTTTGTTTTTTGCTTGTTTGGGGTTGGTTTGGTTCACTGTGTTTTCTTTTAAGGTAAATCATACTTGACACCTACTGTATAAGAGATTTACCCCAGAGGAACAAACTTTCAGTAGTATGAATTCTGTTTTGTTCTCCTTGGTGAATTTATTATTTCCATTTAACAAGCAAAGTTGTGCTGGCTGGGTGGTGGGTAGAGCTGAGAAAGGCATTAAGGAGCTCTGTCCCCCAAATGTCTGATGGCTCTGCACTCTCATAAAACTAAAAGTAATTGGCAAAAATAGTTAGGTCCCTTTTTAAGAAATTACCTGGGCACAGATAATGAGATGTTTACCTGCCTTAATCATTTCAAAGGCTGGATCATTAGCAACTTGGGTGTCTTTGACTTCCAGCAAGTTTGAGCACTTCTATGTATATGAAGTCATAGAATCAATTAGATTGAAAAAAAAACATTAAGATCAGTGACTCAAAACCTTAACCTAACCAAGTCCTTCACTAAGCCATGTTCCTGTCTTTTAAATAATTTCAAGGATGGTGACTCAACAACTTCTCTAGGCAGCCTTGTTCCAGTGCTTGATAACCATTTCAGAGAAGAAATTTTTCCTAATATCCAGTCTAAACCTCTCTTGGCACAGCTTCAGGCTGTTTCCTCTTGTCTCATCACTTGCTATGTTTCTGGATGGAACACCAGACTCCTGAACTTCCATGAGCAGTTAAACTGCAGCTGAGCTATTCATATGTCTATTGGAAGTTTTACTGAAGAGCAAAAGCACTAAAGGAAAGGGCAAATAACATTATTTTCAGTGCAGATGTCTGTGCTGAAAATGAATTGGCTACAAGTCAGTCTGCAGGTTTTTGTTTAGAGAAGTTCACATGAACTTGACCCATTCACTTGACCTGGTTAAGAACTTTCTTCAATATGTAGTTTTACATCAAGAAATTTTAAATCAAGTGTAAGACAGTGGCATGGAATTATTCTCTAGTATTTTCCTTTACCACTTAGATCACCCCAGTGACAACTCCCAGTGTTCATCCTACAAGTGTTAATGCGCACAGCCTTCGGAGCTCCTAAAAAATTATCAGCTGCATTTTAACATTTAAAACAAACTCTTCTCTTAACATGCCTACAGGCCTTCCAAGTGCAGGTATCAGCAAGCATGGCCTGATCTGTAAATTTTGCTCCAGGCTGAATGATTATTGACCTGTGTGGGTATAAAGAGTAGGAAATTGCTGGCTTGTTACCTTACTGCTTTGCATACTGCACTGTTCCTCATTGTGAACAGAAAAATGTTGTAATCTCTTCTGTTTGTTCCTTGGTTCCTCACAGTCAGTGTATGGGGTTACAGAGGAGTCTCAGCCCCAAAGCCCTGTACACCTGCCCTCCCAGCCAGTGCGCAAAACGACCAAGGAGGATTTCCGGAAGCAAGTAAGTAGGTGGCTGCATGGCAACTCTTCTGAGAACTGCTACCAGATAAAAAGCATAGAAAGTTACTGAGATATCAGCAAAACCCAGTTGCATTATTTACCTGTGCTTGATCCTCACATACTTATTCTATCCTTGATCCTCACTTATGTAAAGTATTAGTGAGTATTCATTGAGCAGTGCAGTTGTATGGTGATCTGTGTGATGAGTAGCACTGACCTTTGAATCTGCTGTTATTGTCTATGGACCAGACACAGACAATAAGAAAATAATTCCAGTTCACTGAGGATGTCTGAAAAGTGGGCAGTGACAAAGGCCAGTGTAGCTGGGCACAGGCTGGGGACAAGTGGTGAGGAAAGGCATCATTGAGTGCAAGACTGTTAGGCTGTACAGTCAGAGCTTTTAGGACGAAATTATTTGGACAATCATGCCAAGGAATGACCAGCCAACCCACACATCCTTGCCCTGACACAAAAAGCTCTCCCTCAAAATTACTTCACTGCAATAAGCAGCCCTTGCTGAAAGACAAACAGGAATTACTAGATCAGCATTTTACTAAAGGCAGCTTTAAACAAGTTTCTTAGGCAACCAATTTTTGGATGGTTTTCTGAACTATACCTGGATGCTGCATTTCTTGAGCTTTTTTATCATAGACCGAAGGACTGGTTGATAGCAGAATGAAAGTGTGTTGTAAAATGTTACTGGTCTTGTCATGCTGGTCAGTAAGAGAAATGGGAGAGCAGAGTGTGTTTGTAAAAAGGAGATCATATTGTACCCTGAGTAGTCTAGGAACCTTGGCCCCAAATACGTGTCTTTTCTACTTTCAGTTATGTCTTCTGAAGCTTCCCCTAGGGCTTTGCCTTTGGCAATGGAGCCTCCTATTGGAAGCAGTTAATAAGCTTCTAATACCTAGGGAAGGGTCCCGTTTCCTTCTGAGTTATTTTCAAGCTGTTTGGAAAGAGAAATCAATAGTGTGTTGGGATATTGTCAATGCATGCTGCAGAACTCATAGATTGTTAATGTCCTTGTCATCTCTCTCCTCAGATAACTTTTCTGAACATGCAGATAGAGAGACATTGTTTAAAGATGTCCAAAGTAGCAGAAAGGTGAGTGTCTGCATTTGGATGATTTCTCATTCTTTCCTCATCTCCAGTTTGGCATTTCTAGAAACAGAGCAGGCAGCAAAATACAAAGGCTTTTGACCCCTTTTCCGTGCATCAATCCTTTCCCCTCCTTGACCAGCTGTGCTGCCTGTCTGCTGGCTGCTGACACTTCTGTACTCACTCTTCTGCCACTGAGCAAAAATAGGTGGAAAATGAGGACCTCTAATACTGCAAAAGAAAAGAAGCATTCACAAAAGAAAAAAGCTTGTCAGACTTGTTTCCCACCCCTTCACTACCCTAGGGTTTATTTTTAGAAAAGTCATTCCTGTCTCAATTTGAAAATAACCTTTTTCCCCCTTTTTGGCTGAACTCTCAGCGCTCATCTCTTGTTAGTCTGGGACAGCTCTGGGGAAGGAGCTGTGTTTGCATTTGTTGCACGTGGTGTTCACATCTCTGTTCATACTGGGGTTGTAGGACCAGTTCCTGCTCCCACTTAGATGTATATGAAACCCTTAGAGAAGCTCTGGGGTTGTACCTATACTACTCAAGGCACTTTTTTAAGGAGTGGATTTCTAAGAATCAAGGCACAATTTGACTTGCAGAATATTTAGTTTTGGTAGAAGAGTATGAATAGGTGAAGAACAAGTCCAAACTTGAGTATGACAGCTTATTTACTTAGGTACTTGTAAGTTATGTGCACTTACAGGGTAGTCACTGAGATGAAGGTAGGGATAGCAATGCTCTTCAGTGACATCACTTTTAAAGCAAAACTGTGTTGAATATGAGGGATAGGATAAGGGCTGGTTCCTTCCAGAAAAATAATAGAGGAATTTTTCTTTAAGCAGAGTAAAATGGGATTATCCCATGAAATGTGCTTTGCAGTGCCTGCACCTGTAGTTAGCATGCATGTACTAAACTAGGTAAATGAAATGGTGAGAGGCCCGTTGTAAGTTCCTATTGGCTCATGAAATTCAGCAATTAAAATGAAAACGTATCAAATTAAAGAGAAAATATTCAGAGGCTCCCTGAAATCCTGCATGCAATACATTGTGTGATTGAAATGAGCACATTTATGTTTTGGGCTTTTGGATCTTTTTAATTACGAACATGTACTCATACTTTAAAAAAAAAGTAATTGTACTGAATTTATTTACAATGACCTTAATATAGTGAGACAGTAATAATTTTCCTGGTTTGAAAGGGCTTTCTTTTTTTTAACCATTGCTTTCAAGTTGGAGAAGAAAATTTTGCTATCAAAACTTGTGCAAAATAATAACCAGGAAAAAAGCAAATAAACTGAGAACAGTCAAATTACAGAATCGCAAAATAAGCTGAGTTGGAGGGGACCCATCAGGATCATCAAGTCCAACCCCTGACCCTGGACAGGAGATCACACCATGTGCCTGAGAGCATTGACCAAACACTTCTTGAACTCTGGTAGGATTAGTGCTATGACTGCTTCCCTGGGGAGACTGTTCTAGTACCCAAACACCCTCTGGATCAAGGACCTCACACTTCTAAATAATTATTAAGAATTATAAAGAATTAAAATCGTGGTTGTGATCTTTATATCTCGTGAGGAGGTGTTTGGTCATGTGATGACTTTGAATATTGATTTGAATATTGGAAATATTGATTGAGAGTCCCAGGATTTGGTGTGGAGAGTGGAGGGAAGTGCAGTCTGGATGTGGAGCATTGCAGAGCAGGTAGGACGGAGGTAGAGGAGCTGATGGCTCCGGTGGCTTCACCCAGGGGTGAGCACTGGTGAGAAGGAATGAACATAGATGACCTGACTTGCTCAATTGCCTGAAAAAAACCCTGTGCAGCCTTGAAAGCCCCATTAAAATACTGATTACAAGCACGAAGAACAAATTTGCTGTGTAAGGAAATGCTGCTATTATCAAGTCGATTTTCAGTCTGGACCCTGCTCTGGGGACAGTTTAGGTGACAGTGTGGCAGATCAGGGTACAGGAGATGACTTCTTGGCATGCTCCCTGCAAAAGTCAAGCCTGACAGTGGCACCACCTGCCAATTTTTCAGTATAGCACAAAGGCACTTGCAGAGAGAATGAGGGAAGTAACAAGGAGCAAGTAAGTCAGGAAGCGCTAGGGCAAGCAAGTTATAGGAATAAGATATAATCTTTTTCAATAGTAGTAGGTAAATTGTATTTATTTTACATTAATTCACGGTATTCTTGGGATAGCCCTTGTCAGTCAGAAGAGGAAGGCTTTCCAAAAGATATCTCCAGCTTCTGTGAGATAAATGCTTGCTGCTAAAGATATTCTTCCCCTGCCTCCCTGTGCTGCCTCCAGGAGTAGATCTGTACCAGCTGTGGGAACAGGCATCCCTCAGCTGCTCCACACACCTTGGAAACTGTCTTTCTTCCACATCCTTCCTCCCCACTTGGGACCTGCACTCTGTTGGTTTTAGCCATTGAGCTTTGAGAACTGTTGAGCAAAACTAGCAATATCATTCTACCTATTGTTTTCCCTGACTGCACTGTGCAGTGTGAGTACAATTGCATTAGACATGGCATCACTGAAATGGCTGGGGAAAAATGAACATCTTCCTACCAGAAGCAATCTCAGTTCCCTAGATGGAAATCTGTGCTATCCTTTCAGCTTCTCATCAAAGTTCCTGTGAAGGCTCAGCAGGCCCCCTTGATTGAGAGACAGTTGGGTTCTCAAGGCAAGCTCTGCACCCCTCAGTCAGCTGTTCCCACCATTTCTTCTACCGGGTATTCAGTTTATCACCCAAAAGGCCAGGTTTGCATTTTGACAAAAATGCTTTTCCTTAGGAGTCCCCCGCCTGTAGCCTCCTTTAGACAATGAGGCAATGATTCTGCTGCTGCCATTATACCAAATCAGCAAAATGTGCTTAGAAATTCCCCCTTGTTTCATTTTAGTTTTTTTTCCCCCTTTCCTTTTTGCTAGTACTTGTACTAGCACCTCTGATGCCTTCTTATTATTTTATTAGGACCAATTCAGGTTTCACAGCAGATATCTCCTGATTGATCCTTTTTGGCTTTCTTTTCTTTTTTAACCAACCCTCTCTTTCATTGATGTCTAAGGGACTGCTGCTGCTCTGTGAAATTGGACACTGCTCCCTCCTCCAACCCTTGACCCACAGCACTCATGAAATGTAATTAATGAAATGAGATGAGACAGCCCTGAGTGCCCTAAGGGGCAATGGGAACCTACTGTGGTTACAAAAGTGTATGATTTTAATGCCTCATGATAACAGCTAGAACAAACAAAAAAGAAATAATTACTGTAGAGCAGGTCAGGGAAACTTTCTGCCTTTTATGACCCTTTGTTTCGCAGGGTCTTTTCATTCGCCTGCCTTTTTGAGATGTGTGGAGGACCAGTGGTAAAGTTTAGCATGGACAATCACAGTGCAGGTACATTGGTTGTTGAGTATGATGAGACATAATTAATTTAGTTAATTACTTGGCAGATGTAGGCAAAAATAAATTGCCTTAGAGTATTTCCAATATAGACTAGAAGAAATTTCTTTTTATTTATTTCATATTTTCTGTCTTTCTTTTGTAAAAATGCACCCCTAACCCCAACCCCAGTGGAATTCCTGAATCATTTATGCAAGCAGACACAGTCCTTTTCCCAGAAAGTTCTTTGAATCTTATCCTAGTGAGGATTAGAGGCTATATGCCTTAACTGACTCACCATGAAGAAAGCCAGTGTAAAGGCCAGGTGTTTTTCCAACACATATATAATTTACTATAGTCTAAGGTAATTATTGCTTGTATTTTACAACAGTGCTGTTAGACTAAATACTACACCAACAAAACTAAAAAATTATCTATAGGCAAAGCTTTGGTGCTTAGGACTATGACCTCAAAATATTTAAGCATATTCTTACCTGCAGCCCATGACCCTCTTTAGGTGAGTTTCTCATAGTGCATAAATTTGTGTGTACAATAGTTTGCAAAAATTAAAAGGATGAGAGGCCGTAGTTAACATGCAGCAAATGAACAGGATGACACACACTTCACATTCTTCCCATGGCTCTCTGGGGAAGTCCTGCCATAGCAATCCAATTGTTGCCTCATCAGGTTTTTTGGGGGCATCTCAACAGAGACAAGCTTGAGGAAAATGCTGCTGTTGAGGAAAATACTGCAGTGAGCGTGTGGGTGTTTGCAGAGAAATCCTTGCATGCATCATCCCTGGGAAAAGGGTCTCCTGTGGTTGCTGACTAATCCCTATAAATAAAAAGAAGCACACACAAAAACAAAACAAAAATCCTACCAAAAAAAAATCCCAACAGGATAAAAAAAAATAATCTGTACCTCTCTGACATGACTGAGCATTCACACCTTTTCATTATTTTTTTTTTATTTCCTTTTTTTTCTTACCTGCCAGTTTAATAGCCTACACAGAGCAGTATGTGGAATATGACCCCTTTATAACTCCTGCTGAGCCTTCCAATCCCTGGATAAGTGATGATGCAGCATTGTGGGACATTGAAATGAGGTAAAAAATAATTGTTAGTTTTAACTAATATGAGAATTGTCTTGCCATTTTGTTTGTATGTTCTTCACACTGCCCTGTTTGGAAAGGAGGTTGTATGTCTGAACTACAAGATTCAAGAACATAGCTAAAGTCTATCACTGGTGTCTGTGAATTATTCAGCCCTTCCACTTCCATATGGCTTGGTGTATGGGACTCTGTAAGTCAGGTAATGGATGTTTTCAAACCTGTCAAGCACATGTGCACACTCAGGTCTAGGAGCCTAAAGCTATAGGATACTGCTAAGACAAACTTGTTCCACACATCTCATTTGACCATTGAGAGCCTGCTCTTCCCCAGCTGCAATGCACCAGCCCTGCTTCTGTCATGGAATCCCATGAAAGATGCTGCTGACAAAATGGGATGAGTCACAGAGGAGTGGCTATTCCTGCTGTGCAGAATGAGTTTGGCACAGGAACCAGAAGAATGTAGCTCACGTGTGATATGTGAGACTTGGCTCACAGAGCTGTAATAGGTTGATAGAGTCAGTTCAGGCCTCACCTGTTGATGAACCAGCTGGTTTGTCTCTGTTATGGTGTCAAATAAATGAAATGAGAGAGGAACATCTGTAGGACATTCAACACCTTGCACCTCAGAGAATTTCTCAAAAAAAGCCCACCCAAAAACCAAGCAGAACACTGCAGAGGAAATCATGTTTTGCCCACGTGATGCTGCTGGAAAGGAAGTCTGGCCTGTGTCTGTCTCTTGCCTTCACAGGCTATCCACAATCCTCATAAAGGGGCTGGGATTGTCCTGCTTGCCACTACGCCTTAACAGCTCCCATAGCAAATTTGAATGGAATTACGATGCTGCATATTACCTTCACTATTCAATCACATCCTGTGGCCGACATCTGCAAGGGCTCAGCAGCTTCTGCAGTGTTTAGTTGCTGCCATTTGGCACCAAGTCTGAACTTGGAGTTCACTTTAGCAAATCTTTGTTAAGAGAATGCCAAATCTAATCCTGTGTGTTCCTTGAATAATAATTTAGAGATGCTATTGGCCTAAGAAAACTGATTCATAGGAAATCAGTGTTCCAGGGAAAGAACAAGACTTTGCCCCATTTAAAAACCAAGTAGTTTGGGATGTGAAAATTGTTTTCGCCTGCTTCTCTGCTAGTCACAGAAATACATTATTTTCCTAACCTCTGCCCCTCTTCACATAATTTTAGTATTTGTTATTTCTGTTTTAGCTAATTTCTCTCATTTTCTCCATCCTCCCTAGTAGGGTTAGTGCCAGATACAGCCCTTGCAAAAAACACTTCTCTGCAAGGTAATCCAGGCATCCATTATTTCTGCATCTGTTGACATGGATGCAAATCCCAGAAAAGATGTCTGTGTCCCTGAAGAATACAATTAACCTGATGTCACAGCCTTATAGGAATTTAAAATAAATGCTTGGCTTCTGGTATGATTTCAAGTTAAGGAAGGTGATTTTACTGCAGATGAAAAAGAGAAAGCTGTAGTGTGAGGAGATGGAAGAACAAACAGCTCTGTATTTCCATTTTATTCTCTATTGTAAAAAAACTAACTGCATCTGCATCTAGTTGCAACTTGCATGAATAATTAAATGATCCCCAAGATCCCCTTGTGTTGCCTGCAAAGCTGTTTCCTCAGTTAGGAGAGCAGGGCCCTTGCACAGGAAAACAAAGAGCCTCTCTCTGCTAGTGGCAAGGCTGGCTGCTGAGTATGGGCAGCCCCGTGCCACTGCAGTTCATCCTCCATGGAAATCAGGACTCAGGAAACGCCACAGAAAGCATTCCATTTTAGACAGCACTTTGGCCTTTATTTTGTGTGTCCTAGAACATTGTGTAGCTGCAGGAAGAGCAGGTGCAGATCCCTGGTTTAAGCAGGAAATTCCCTGATCTTAGATTGTGCCTGGCTCTGCACAAGTATGGCTTTCCCGATGTCCAGGCTGGTTCACATAACAGGTAGGCTGGATCTGCATCCTTGTCTGCAGCACTGCTGGCTCCTGAGGGAGCGCAGGAGGAGCCATCCCGAGTGTGCTGCTCCTCGAGTGAGGACATGCCTATCAATTTTGCTTAGCCTTTACACCAAGAGAAAATGAAAGCAGGCATTTTATTTACCCCTTTGGCTTATTTGTCTTTAGCACAGATCGCCACTGTCCCCTAAGGCTCCATGGTTAGGAATCGCTGTGGACATGACGAGACGCACAGTTTAATAGATATGTACTGTTAACAGTGGCTCTGCTGTCACAAATGTGAGCAGCTGAGCTGTGTTTTAATGGCTGTCTCATAGTATGACGCCATCACACCAGAAGCTTTCAAACACTTTGTGAGCCCAGATTATGCTCTGATGCAAGGCTGTCTCATAGGATCCTCGTTGTGATTCCCAGGCACCACCTCTCCTCATAGGCATCTCTACAACATGTCTGGCAATTCAAACAACAGCTTATGTAAGTTGGGCTGTGTTAAGAAATAATTAAGGAGAAAGGTTGCTAGTGATTTTGGGTGCCTCTGCATCTCATATCCCACAGCAGTATCCCAGCTGAGACACAAAAGTCTGATTATCATGGAGAGTAGAAGGAAGATGGTTTTCAGTCTTCTGAGACTTAGGCATGCAAAAATCAGAGGCACTAAAAAATAAAAGACCACAAACCAGTAACCATTTTAGATACTTTTTCTGCACTGCTTCTTAATGGAACTGCTTTTCTAATGCAAATGTGGATCTGAAAATCTGAAGCCAGTTCCAAGTGACCAGGCAGCACTGTGTGGGACACAAGAAAATGCTCTGGAGCTGACCAGTGACCCAGGGAACATTGCTGGGAAATTTCTGCCTTAAGAAATGCATAAGAAATCCTAAGGTACATTTAAGGAGATATGCAAGAAGTGCATAATGAATAATCATTTAGGCATGGTATGCTGTTCTTCAAATTAAGCCTATCAGAAATTGCTCTGAAAATCATATCATTCATGTTCTCTTTTGTTTCACCATATATGTAGCCCCCAAATACTGTCCTTTAATGATTCAAATGATACAATGATTTAAAGTCCTCCCTTTGTTTTAATGATGACCCTTGTCTTTATAGGTTTTTATGTTATTTTCTAACTTATATTTGTGAAAAATCTTGAGAAAAAAACAAACAAAACAACATCTCATCTAATAATCTTCCTCCCTTCACTTAGCAGAAACAGCAGCAGCTGCTCGGACAGCAGGCAGAGATGCACATTCCATCTGTTTTTCCCCTTCTCTCTCCAAACAGCAAGGAACCTAGTCAGCAGCGTGTGAAAAGATGGGGTTTCTCCATGGATGAGGTGCTGAAGGACCCAGTAGGACGAGACCAGTTCCTTCGTTTCCTGGAATCAGAATTCAGCTCAGAAAACCTCAGGTGAAACCTTTCCTGACTTCACTAAATGAATGGGACTGATCCTACTCTCTTGCGTAGGTGAAATGAAAGGTTTGGTGTGTCTTGAACTGATAAAAACACCCATTTGAATAAAGATGAGAATGGCAGGATTTGGCCCCCAGCACTGCTACAGATGCCTATACTAGACTTATGTAAGTAATCTCAGTGTTTAGCAGAGCCAGTGTTATCAGGTATCTTCTGCATGCAAGGGCTTGCAGGCTTGTACGATGTGATGAGATGCAGCACATCTCTCCTGAGCTCCCTAACAATATATCGGATTTACGTGTGTCTTTGTGTCAGGGATTGTGTGAGGGACAGAGTGTGGTCATCATGTGGCTAAGAACTGTTGCAGTATTGGCAGTCACCAAGTCAGGTTTGCAACAACTGCTTTTAATTTTGGCATGTGCTAACTATCCAACAGCTTGTCTCACCTTAACAAGACTCTCTTTGTGGTGATTCTGAGTACCTGACTTCTCAAGTTGTGAAGAAGTCAAAACTTTTATTATGAAAATGATGTAGATACCCATGTGATCCTACATCAGGCTGAGAGCCAGTAAACCCCACTTTTTTTAGTGTCTGAGTAACACTGCAGAGGCTTTGTTGCAGTGCTGTGCTTGTGTCTCAGCACATGGATGGCTAAAGGGACTGGTTCTTGCGGGGGTTTTTTTGGGGCAGTCGTTTTCCAGAAGGCTGAGTGAGCATTTGCAGGGAAGGCCAGAGAAGCTTGCAGGTTCACTGGCAGAGCTGTGCCTGCTCCTGGGCAGAGGAAATCTGCTGTCAGTGATCACACAGTCAGTCTGGCTTTGGTCTTTGCTGGTAGTGAGCAGGCTTGATGTTCTCTTTTTTACACCAGATAAGAACCTGATTGCACAACCTTTTTTAGTTTGTAGTTGTTTCATCTCTTTTTCACCTAGAAAATCAAATACATTACTAAAGCATGTGAACAATTGTTGCTGTAGTGCAGTCTACCAGCCTACAAGGTCTGAAAGAGGAATTCCCCAGGAAGTGATTTTTAATGACATTGGAATTTACTATCCTATTTATCAGGTTTCCCTGTCCAAGGAGAAGTACAGAAAGCATGCCAGCAGCAGAACAGTGGAAACTCAATACACTACATTGTTTTGCAAAACCTGAAAGATAACCTGTAAGAAAACAAGGGAGTGTTACTAATTACATAAATGAGCTTGAAATTTTATTGCTAAACAAGTACTGAACTTGCATGTGCTTACTGCAGTTATGTACAGTGGCACTCATTTGCAATTAAATTGTAGTGATGAAGTGCAAAATTAATATACTGTATTAAGATACTCTTCAAATGAGTGTTCTGAAATAAATCTGGTATTGTGCTAATGAAATCCAGCAGGTTTTATGACTAGTGTCTGTCCCCCATGTTCATCCTACTCAAACAAATGGAGAAAATTTGATTATGAGAAGAAGGCAAACCTGTACCTTCCTTGGTCAGCCAGTGGTGCTTCTGTTGATGCACATTCTCCTTGATCTCCTTGATAGTGAAGGGAGATGTCAAATCAGTGGGCTGGCACAGACAGGTTAAATCCTGCATCCTTTGTGGAAGACATGGGCATCGTTCTTATTATGGGAACTTTCCTGTCATTCTTATGGTATCATTACGATGGTATTGGCTTCTGTGGTAATATTATCTCATATTGGATACAAGCCTGCTTAAAGCTTTAAATAATAGGATGCGAAGGCAGAAATATTAATGAAGAAAACTGGAATAGAGTGGATTGTTAGCAGTGATACTTGAGAGAAGAAGGGTTCGGGTGAGGCAGAGAAAGCTCCTTATTTCTCACTGGGAGTGTGTAGCATAAAGGAAAGCAGCTGCTGGATGCTTACATATCCAAACAAAATCTAAGTTACATTCAACAGCAAAGTTGGGATCTGCCTCACCTAAGCTGACAGCTCGGAAGCACATGCTTGCTTCTTATCCAGTCTCCCTTTAGAGAGAGAGAAGAGAAGCTGAGGAGGAGTCAGTGAATGACCTGAGAAGGATTTGTTTCAGTTTTAAGTGGAAGCAAAACCAGACACCTAAATTACATTGTAAGGTGTACAGTTCTTTATTTATGTTATAAATTGTATATAAATATATTAAAAGATAATACTAATATATTGATATAAATATGTTATACAGTTTTTATTTATGCTATCATAAGCCTGTACAGACTGATGCAAATGAGTGTGCATGGCAGACAACTACAGTTAAGTGAAACACATCCCACCCCAACCCTGGGAAGGGGTAGAAAACTTTCTGAGAGTTTAGCATTGAGCACCTCTGTAGAAAAGTAACATTCACAGTTAATCTTTTCAGGACTCTCTTCCCAGTAACTAGCCAGAGGTCTTGGAACTGTTGCAGATGGGACATGTTATCTCTTTGGAGTAACAATAGGATTTTGGGAGTGTCCCTAGGATTAACACTGGCCCTACAGGCCCCTGTGTTGTATCTAAGGCAGATCTGAGAAACTGACTGCTGGAAAACCTAGAAATTGATGATAGCACTAGAAAAGATTTTGTAAAATGTGTGCTTAAGAATGCCTTGAAATTAATGTAATTCAGTAATACAGCAAGGGACCAAATTCTGCTCTTAGACCTTGTGGTGTGAGTCCCAAATCACAGGGCTGGTTGTGGTGGGATATTTCCATCTCTTCCTAGCTGAGAAAAATTGGTCCCGCTGGGGGTCTTGGGTGAGGCACTGCCAGAGATAGCAGCAGACTAGACTCGATGACCTCCCAGATCCCTTTCCAGCTGTGTTTCTGTGTTCTAATAAACTTGCAGGATCATGTCCACCAGTCTCCTGGGCTTGGCTGAGCCCTGTAACTTACTTATTTACTGGCTGTCCATTATTTATGTGGGAGCAGGAAAGCCAGTCAGTTGGGTATATTTCTCTCTGGTTTTATTTTAACTCTTTTCCTTGCTCTGTTTTCTTTCTCCTCTCTGTTGTTATCTTTCATCTACAATTTGTTTTGACTCTTGTGATTTTTGAAGTATATTCAAAATACAGCAGACAAAATGCCAAATTTAAAACAAAATAAATAAGAAAGGATAAGAAAAGAAAGTGCATCAGAGAGTTATTATACATTTTTTATGACCTGGAACCTTCTGAGACATCTTGAGATTGCTGAGATTTTCATTTAGCTGGTGTGTTGAATTTTTTCCCCCCAAGTTCAAAGAGTGTCAGCTGGAAAGAGAAACAGCAAAGGGGGAATATGGGACATGGGAATTCCACCTGAAGGGAAAGGAGGCTGCACACCTGTTTATAGACCTCAGTGGGAAACACATGACACTTTGTGGGAATGCACTGTGGAGCTGGCAATGCATGGATGCAGGCGTCCTGCACCTCACTGACTGTGAGCAGATGCAGAACATGGAGATCGCTGGCAAGGAGTTTTTCCTGCAGAAAAGTGTTTGTATCCTGCATGACTCCTAATGGTTGAAACTTGTCGCCAGTTTTTTTTCCCCTCCCCAGTCTTCAGAAGGAAAGGAGAAGTTCAGGCAGTGAGAAGAGCTCGTATACGCAGTAACCACACCGAGCTACCTCAAAGCCCTGTGGTCCCTAAATAAAACAGCGTTTCCCGACCAGTTCCGAGGCAGTGCAAGCGCCGGAGGGGTTGCGGGGTAGCGCCGGGTGCTGCCGGGCAGTGCCGGCTGCGGGGCGGTGAGGGCAGTGTGAGGCAGTGCCGGGCGGTGAGGGCAGTACCGAGCGGTGAGGGCAGTGCGGGGCAGTGTGAGGAAGTGCCGGGCGGTGAGGGCAGTGCCGGGCGGTGAGGGCAGTACCGAGCGGTGAGGGCAGTACCGAGCGGTGAGGGCAGTGCGGGGCAGTGTGAGGCAGTGCCGGGCGATGAGGGCAGTACCGAGCGGTGAGGGCAGTGCGGGGCAGTGTGAGGCAGTGCCGGGCGATGAGGGCAGTACCGAGCGGTGAGGGTAGTGGCCGGGTGCTGCCGGGCAGTGCCGGCTGCGGGGCGGTGAGGGCAGTACCGAGCGGTGAGGGTAGTGCCGGGCAGTGCCGGCAGGCGGCGCCGCCGTCCCGCGCTGCGCGGGCCCCGCGCGGAGACGGGCGCGGGCGCGGTGCCGGCCCCTCAGCGGGCCCGGGCAGGGCCGCACCGCACCGGGGGCTGCCCCGCCGCAGCTATACAAGGGCTTTTCGGTCCCACAGCACGGAAAGAACTTGCAGCAGAAGGAGGGACTTGCATTGTGGACGCCGGCGGGGACCGCGGGGGAGGGGAGGAAGGGCGGTGAGGCGGAGGCCTGCGGGACGTTTCCCCGTCCCCACCGACACTGCGGTCTCTTTGGCAGATCCCCAGTGCCCCAGCGTGCGGCTTTCCAGCGTCTGTCTATCCCCAGCTTGCTCACCAAGGACAGGTTTTTGTCGGTCTTGGCCATGCCAAGCTCACCATGCCAAGGATCTGATCATTAAACAACACAAAAATGTGAATATCGCCCCTGTCTGAACTGCATTTTGATTTTTACCTATTGCTTCCATCAATTTCCTGGCTGAGATGTTCAAAGTTATTTCTTGGTGAATGGAAGAAGATCTGTGAATGGATAGAGCTGTGAGACCGGAGGGCTGTGGGATACTGGAATGGAACTATTGAGGCAAGGACAGAAGTGTGCTTGGATTCTGACCTCAGATAGTCACTTGGTAAATTCACTGTCAAGCTAGAGGTATTGTGTCCACCCCCAGGATGGGGATATGCCACTGCCCTTGACAGTTGTTTCTCAGTTTCTGGAATCACCCATATTTTACCTCCTGATCAGGATTTTAAATTAATTTTTGTTTTCTAATGTACCTCAGAAGCAAGCACTCGCCCAGTACTCACCCTGTCTTTCCCCAGCAGCCTTTTCACTGGGGGACATCTTTGAACAGCACTGACCAAGCACCTCTGCAGTGCCCTGCAGAGAGGTAGAGTGCACGTGCTGAGGTCCAGGAGCTCTTTGTGCTGTGGGGGAGCTGTGGAGAATAAATGTCATTTTGGAATATCTTCTGCAAGTGACAGCAGTTTAATTACAAGCTGGATGAGGCTGGAATGGTTTATGCCACTGACAACACTTTAGGACACCATATTATCAGTCTTCTCCAGTCCTTACATGCTGTTTTACAAAGGACAAAGAACCTGTGATCAATGCTGCTGTTCCCTCTGTGCCGACAGTCCCTGTGCCAGTCCTGCTCTGCTTAAAGGGCATGTGTGGAAATGACACACAAGGACATCTCTCTTCTCCCCTGCCCTGTGTAAGAGGTGTCCACTGGACATCTGTCTGCTACAGAAAGAGGAGGCAACACAGGATCTTCACCTGACTCCTTGTGAAATTGGGGCTGGGCTTTTGCTTTAAAAATTGCAGGAGTGATTCAGGGAGTGCATGTGCACTTTACAATGGAGCAGAAATTCCAGCACAGTCATTGTATGTCGGCTCCTTTCCTAAGCAGAAACACCTGCTTCTCTCTTGTAAATACTATAAATTCCATAGGAAGCCCTGTTTATGCATTAGTTTCAGGAGGATTCCTTGTGGCAGAGAACTTGCCTTGGAGTTGAAGCTGTGGGGCTGGGTACCCCTCTTTGATGTTACTTATTTTTCAGATGCCATCTATAGTGAATAGCTTTGAAATTTTTACCGAGACAAAACTCCCCTTTGCCATGAAGAGGACACTCAGCCTTGGGCATGAATTTACAATTGCTTGCAGTAAAAGGAGCTTGTTCTTGTTACTGTCAGGTTGGTCTGGTTGGTTGGTTTTCAGATTGAGCCAAATGGTTATTAAAATGGATGGCGCTCCTGTTCTGGCAAGCTGTCACTTCACAGAGCTCCCAGTTCTCTCTCACAAGCGTGCTTTCCCAGCCCGCCTCCCCGGCTCCAGGGGCAGAAGATAAGCCAGAAGAAAAGGTTCTCTCTAGCCAAATGTTTGTCTGAAGTGTCCCAGCTACTCTGGAATGATTAGCATCTTTTCTCCCTATGCCTTTTTTGCATTCACATGTTCCCCTTACATCTGAAATTGAATGATAATGTACTTTCAAATAACAGAAGCTACATATGGCATCAGGTTATTGCACTGTGAGTACCACCCTTTACTCTCTGCATGCATGTGATAAGTGGGGGTGTCACTGTTCAAATGACAAGGCAGGATATCAGGTGCTTAAACTCTCAACGATGGAAAAGGACCAACCATGCACACTCCACCACCAACCCCAGATACTCTATTTCAGTTTATAAAATCAAACATCACTCTGTTAGAACCACAAGTATATGATTCTACAGGTAATGATGTAGCATTTGAGTGTACCCCAGTCTGTTTTACGGAGTCTGCCAAGGAAATGGAAAAGCCATATGAAGGAATGTTGTGAAGTGGCTTGGGTGAGTCAGGGCTGTGGCATGAGACCTCCTGATGGTTGGGAAGAAGCAGCAGACAGCAAGGAGGATTTAGCCTGGCCTTGTATGTAGCGTGGATGTCACTTTTTCCCAAGCTGACTGTTTGCCTCTATTGCAGGTAGGATACCAGGCTAAATGGGATAGCAGCCTCATTTGCTTGCAGTAACACCACCAGTTCCAGGGTGTTTAGGTACTGCCTGCAGCCATTAAGGAAGCAAGGGTCAGGAACAGCACAGGAGTCACCAGGCTGCTGTCTCCTCCACCCACCCTTACTACCATCGGGATTTTTGTTTGGGACAGACTCTTATCTTCCTCCTTGCACCATGGAGGAATTTTTGCCTTAGTGGCAGCACACTGACGCCACTGAATCATTTGGGGTGAGAAATCAGGACTTCAGTTAAAGTTCAACTGGTTTATAAAGGAGACACCAAATTTTCCAAGTTGTGCAGCTCTTGCGAATGCCCAGAACAAGCAGTGACCCAGACAATCCCCTCTGCACAGTCTGCCTAGCAGGGGGGGTGCATAAGAGGCAGCCGAGGCAAACCCTGCCCTCCTTGTCCTCGGGACAATGGGCACCTTTGCTGGGGGTAGGAAAGAGCTGGTTATTGCAGGTGTCTGCAGAGGTGCCTTCTGTACCTGTTTGCCTTTAGCCCTCAACACTCCCTGCAGAGCACTCTTGTGCTTGCAGGACCCAGGTATTCAGGGCAGATAACCCTCAGGGATACCTTCTTGCTGGAAGAGTTGACCAAAACAAAAGGCTAGTGGGCACCGTGCATCTTCTGAATTAGTCACCTGAAAGAGCATCTCTTACAGCAATAAATAAAACTAGCACTACCAACAAAATGTCTTTTTTTTCCCTAGGGTAAAAGACAAAAGACATGTATGTCACTCTTGCAAAAATACTCTGTGGTTTTTGTTTTTACAGATTAAGATACGGATTATGTCCTTAGTCATCGAAGATATTGTCTTCTCACTGTTTATGAACTTAGTTTAGTCTGTAAACATAGCCTAGTCAAGAAAATATCCCTGTAAAATTGGAGTATGGCATGACAAGCGTCATCTTTTCTCATGCCATCCATCCATCTGAATGCTGGTCAGTTTACAAGTAAAAAAAATAATAAATCTCTAAGCGGTATTGCTACAACTTCACACTGGAAATTATATGAATGTTAAGTTTGTTCTTCAGTTTACATCCCCTGTGGATGACCAATCCTGCGGGCAGAAATGACCATCACATTGCAGTGCAGCTGTGGGAGGCAGAGCCTGCTCCTCTCCTCCAGCTGCACAGCTCTGGAGGTTTCCAGTTTGCATATCTAATATGACACTTCTGCAGGGGCAGTTTGAATAAGAATGTATCACTTCTTAAAGTCAGTGTTCTGATCTTAGCCAAAATAGAAAGGGTTGATGTAAAGTACATCACCCCTTCCCCTTGAAATCAGGCTTAAATGGCGTCTTCTGTTATTCTGATAGATGCAGGATTAGGTTCTGTGTCTGTTTCTGTGTCTGTGAATAAGCCTATGCCTAGGCTTATTCACAAAATCTTACCTAGATTCCTATCTTTTTCTCTTTTCTGCCCTTTTGATTTTTGCCTAGTACAGGTTTTGGTTGGCTGTCCAAGATCTCAAGAAACAACCTTTACAGGATGTGACCACCAGAGTGGAAGAAATCTGGCAAGAGTTTCTAGCTCCTGGGGCCCAAAGCGCTATCAACCTGGATTCCCACAGCTATGAGAAAACAAGCCAAAATGTCAAAGACCCAGGGAGATACACATATGAAGATGCACAGGTTAGTTTTTGGTTTTGTGGAACTACTGCTAATGAAACTCTCAGTTTTAATATGATACTCCACTATCACATTGTCACTGCTCACTCGTAAGAAAGAGGAGATGCACAGTTTGAAGTGACTTTGACGGTATCTATTCAAGCTGGGTAAATGATATTTTCATTGAATCTATCTATTATAACAGGCTAAGGCTCCTCTGGGAACAAATGTTCCAAAATCTGCAAGTCTGCAAGGCGCTGCAAGCTGGAGCCGCGTCTCAGAGAAAACACAGATGAAAGTCTGCTATACAGTTCAGCTTGTCTGTCTGTGCTACCTGTCACAGAAGTCTGGCATATTTACAGAATGGCCAATGTCATATCTAAACACTGGACAGATAATACACTTTTTCTATATCTTATTTATTTATAGCTAATTATATCCCCCTGCCAAACTCCAAATGCAACAGCTCCCTCCAACACAACTAGAAATTTGTCCACCAGACAATACCTTAATGTAATGATAGGACAGTAGACAATGCAGTGAGCTTAATCCTTCCCTCCTAAGGCTCCAGATTTATCAGGAAAAATTTTACAGATAAACTGTACATGGAAAATGCCCTGAGGAAAACAGATAATTTGAGAAAACTGCTACAAGCAAGGGTAAAGCTGCATAACCTCCTGGAAAGTGAAAATATATTTTTCTAATTTTTAAAAAAGAAAAAGGAAGAAGGGATCATTTGGCAAATATTATTAGGGACACAATTAAAAGATATCCTCCTCATAATAATTTTTATCACAAGATGTAGTAAAACCAACAGCAAATGAAAATAATTCCTGGGTTTTGGGATTTTTTTTTTAATTGGCATTCAAAGGCAATTCTTCAAAATACTCCACTAACAAAATATTTTCATCTCAGGGGAGATGTTGAGGACCACTTATACAAGGTTAGGCAATGAATTTTTTAAAACAGCATCAAATGCTCTATTTTCCTGAATGCAATCTTGCTCCTTGGGGCCAGCATAGAAGGAATGTACATGAAGTTTCAAGGCTGTCCCCTGTGAATATCAGGCAATTTAAATGCCCTTTTTAAAACTGAGAAATACAGGAGTATGAAGACATTCTGGCTAAAGTGTATTCTTTGCTTGGCGTTTGTAGTGAAAAAGAACTTCTTACATCATCTGAAAAAAATGATGACCGTAAAATGCAGGCTAAAGGAGATAGGTGAATAATGGGGGAATTGATTAAATTGATAAGTAGAAGTACTAAGAATAAGATGAATGTTTAGACGATGAGTATTTAATTAGAAGAAGACACAGAGGATTTAGCCTTGAACTGATCAGTTCACAATGTAATTGCCATTCAAAGGGGAGTTGATAAAATCAAGCTGGAGCCCTGGCAGTTAGACTGCAATTTTAGCTCCTTGGGTTAATTTTATTTCAGTGGATTTTTACACTGACAGATGTCCTCAATTCATCTGTTGTGGTTCATGGACACAGAAATATGAGGCAAAGGTAGACCTTCAGGGCCAGCTATGGTTATCTTGGAGATTGAATCTATGCCAAGAGAGGATGGCGCAATGTGTAAGGTGAGCCCAGTTACCTTCTTGTACAGTGGGTTTCTGGTAGCTCACCAAAGGCCAAGCAAACTGTGACAGCTTGACTGGATAGCTGGGGAGCCATTCTAACAAATGCAGGAAGAAGCAGGACATGGTTGAAGGGCCTAGTGCCCTGGTAGAGCTGGGGCAACATGGCTTTTACTGGCTCATCCAGGAGAAGGGACATTTTTGTTTGCACATGCACTTCATGGGAGGCAGTGTAGATCACCCCAGGGTGCTGTAAATCTCCCAGGTACTGCTGTAGTGTTTTTCACAGGTCAGCCCTGCCACCACAGAGGCTCTTGCCCATAAATCTGCAGCAGCTGCCTTATCTCAGCACTCTGGCACCAGGAGCCCAGGGGAGCTTCCACACATCCCACATTCCTAGGGACCCAACCAGATACAATTAATCAAAACACCCTCTGTAGGAGGGGAAAATATGAGTGTTGTCTTGTCCTGTGTAGCTTTAGCACAAAGAGGAAAACAACTGAAATGTCCTTGTAAGTAAAGAAAAAGAAAAAGAGTTTACTCAACAGCACGTTTTTTGAATGCCTGCAGGTCTGAGACACTAAGAGGAAGGAAAAGTGTTGGCAGATCTGAGAAAATTAGTCCAATCCTCCTGCACTGGAAGAATAGGAGAAGGTGATGTGGCACTCTAGTCATGAGCTGGGAGATCCACAAATGCCAATTCTGTATAAAAAGCACTGGAAACGGACACATTGCTGTACTTGGGAAGGGTAAGGTGTAGCAGAGCACATTCAGGCCAGCAAATGCTTTATAACAGGAAGTTGAAAGCAAAGCATCATTTGTTATCGGATGCTTTAAGAGTCTACATTGATGTGCTTCTTTGCACAACCTTGGCTCCCAGCCCCAGAGAGCTCTCCCAGATGCTGCTCAACCATCTGGTAAGGCAACTAGCCTAGATAAAAACAGGGAGAAAAGGGTCTCTTGGCAAACATGCCTCTCACTTCAAACCTCTTTTTCCTTAGGCCAGTCATGGTCTGAAAGCAAATGGTTTCTCTGATTAAGAAAATCTCAGCTCCAAATCTTAGTCCTCAAAGCACTCCTAATCCAAACCTGAATTTGGTGTGCATTTGTTATTTCAGACAGACCTCTCTCTGAGATGGATTCTTGTTCCATAGAAGCAAGTGTTTCACCATTTCCCCATCTCAGCTTGAGATGCTTGCCCTGCTGTGTGTCCCTCCGTGCTGCTGCACTTCACAGTCCTGCACTGCTGGGCTTGCACAGAGCTGCTCCTCTTGCTGCAGCTCCTGCAGGTGCCATCGCCCACCCCGTGCCTGGCTCAAGCTGTGCCAGCACATCTCAGCTCCGAGCAGAGTGTGCTGTGCTGGCTCAGCTGCACTCCCCTCCCCAGCTGTCCAGTTTGTTGGTGTCCCTGTCCTTGAGCAGCTCAGCTCTGTTCCTGGCTCTGTCCTTATTGTCAACTCTGCCAGCTATCTTGGTCTGCAGCACCTTCTGTCATTTTAGTGCTGGATCCCTCCAGAGGGGAGCCTACCAATTTAGCTGATTATTTTCTGCTCTTAAACAACTGTCCTCTGAGTAAAATATTATGATTATCAAACCATTTTCACCGGGGACCAAAGCAGCTTTTAATACAAGGGGCATCGCCAGGAAAGGTCAGTTCAATTAAACAGTGAAGTACTTAGCAGGATGTAAGCTCCCACAGGAGTTATCAGCATCATTGAACAACCAGTATGGGGCCCTGCAATATGAAGCAGGCACCACCAGTTCTTGAAAGTAAATAGGCTTGGGTCCATCTGAATGGCCTCTTCTGGCTAATGAAGCTGCTGACAGCCAAAGTAATTCATCTTTACATGGAACACAGAACTGTGAGTGTGACAGTTATGGCTTATCTGTGCAACACGTTATTAGTTTTTTAACCATTCTCCCCTATCAAGCATCTCCTTGCCTCCCTTGAAATGTCTTTCTGCCTTCAGAAAATCTTTAATCCCTTCCTCAGTCCCTTGGTGTTGGGAGCTAATATCACCAGGATGCATTGTGTTTCCTCACAGTAATGTCTGCAGGGACATTTAGCCTACATTTACTGGTAAGCTTCAGAGCCAGGTGTACCAAAGTAAGGCAAGTCACACAGTTGTCTTTGGAATTCCTTTCCTGTTTTCCTTGTTTGTTTTTATTCTTTAATAAATAAAATAGAGTTTTAGATTGACATTCCTTTACCTGTACTAACCAACTGTTGTTTCTATGAAGGTGATTCAGGGAAATTCAGTTCTAATCCAGGCTCAGTTAGGGATTTTAACTGTTCTTTGCATATCCTTGGCTAATTCCAGGGCAGATTTAGACCATAATGCTAAATTCCAGGCAGCTCAAAACAGAAATGTACCTGTCCCAGCTTTGAAACATAGAATAATTTGAGACAGAAGGCACCTTTAAAGTTCATCTAGTCCAGCTCCCCCGAATGAGCAGGGTACATCTTCAACTAGATCAGGATTCTGAGAGCCCTGTTCCACTTGACCTTGAATGTTTCCAGAGATGGGGCACCCACCACCTCTCTGGGTCATCTGGGCCAGGGTTTCACTATCTTCATTGTAAAAACTTTCTTCCTGAAATCTAATCTTGAAATTTGAGCCCAGTTAATGCTCTCAGCTGCCCCAGGTATAGTTCAGTTTGTTCTGTGATAGAGATACGAATCCTTATAGGATTCATCAGTGGTCAGTCATCAGTTTGCATTCTGGTGGTTGAACTTGACTGGAACCTATTGAATTCAAAACCAAACTCCAAGTTCAAGCAAGGGTCTGTTGGAAGAGAAATGTCATTTTTTACCAAGGGAAAGTGAGGGGTGGCGCTGTGTTTTCTAGCATGCACAGGATGTGAAAGGCCTGGTATCTATTCAGTGGGCATAAAGCACTCCATTTGTAGGTCTGGAGCAAAATCATGGCCTGGAATGAAAATGTGAAAATAATCATTCATTGTGTGTTGGTATTATCTTTCATGTAATAACTTAAAGAAACATTATTCCTGTTTTCCTGAAGTTTTGCCCAAGCACCCCAGTTATATGTATGCCTGTAAAGGACAATGACTAAGGCTGGAGAATTGGGGTAACAGCAAGGCAACTCTGGTTAGCAGTGCAGGCAGCCAGCAAGGGGACATGGGACAAAACAACATGCTCTGCCTTTAAGAGGAGACCAAGTCCACACGAACTAGTGCTGCTCAGAGACCTTGAGCCTGTACTGTGGGGAATTGAAAGCACTTCTGCACTGCATCAGTATTTATACATAAATGATGTGCCTAGGGCTCCTGGAGGCTTTTGACAGCCTGCACCTTCCTGGGGAGGTTAAGGACTGCACAAGGACTTGACCTTTATTCCCTTCTCCTTCTTTGGCTCTGATTCTGTGGGTCTGGAGGAGAAAATCCTTCCTTACATTGCACTCTGGTTCTCTTCCTTGTATTTGGGTTATGGTGAGCATAGAAAACACACAGAATCTCACTGTTGTGTGCTTGTTACACTTAGAAGCAAATGTGCAACCCTTGTGGATTTCACAAAAGAACCTACAACCAAACGGAATCTAAAATCAAGAGCCCCACAAATACAGCCAGAAGAGTAGTTAAGTGTCTGGAATAAAAATAGGGAAGTGATTGTGGAGGCTTATGCTAGTGTGCCTGATGCTGTGCAAAGCAGGAAACAAAAGCAGAGGTTTACATAGGAGCAGATACTTTGTGTTATTATTTTCCTGTTTTCGTTTGTTGGGAGTTTTTTTTTCAAAATGTGCATATACACATGCATATCAGAAAGTACTTCTTTTATCTTCTGCCTTCCATTTTAATTTGTGGTTTAGCAGTCATGTTATATAGAAAATATCTACCATCCAGCCCTTTGTCTTCCCTTTCTGTCTCTGAACGCATCAGGGATCAAACTGCTGTCTAAGCTAATGTCCTTCTGTCACACACAAGCAGAAAAAGGGCCAGGAAAAAGTCACCAGTGACCTCTCTCCTTGCAGACACAGTGACAGAAGGCAACAGATCTCTCCAAATGAAAGATCATGGGAACAGGGTAACAAGAACAGTCAGCATATTCCCACAGGACAATAGTCTGCCTGTTATTCAGGGTGCTGATCCTGCCAAGCTGTCTAAAACTACATGCATGAGTATTAACAGTGCCTCAGTGCCAGACATTTCCTACCTCCAAAAAATGCCTTTAGATGGATTACATGGGAAAGTCTCTAGCTTGCTCAAAAATTGAATTTGGCACTCAAACTCTGGGACTCTTGTGTCAGTAGTACTGTCAGGACACTGTACTTCTTGGAAGCAAGAAACCACTGCATGTCATATCCAAAGCAAGAGAATTTCCTCTTCATGTGAAGGTCAGGAAGCTGCTGATACTGTTTCTTTCTCCCAAATAGGGATCAAAAGTGCTTGCAAGTGCATCCTTCCATCTAATTAAGAAGCCAGAACTCCAGGAATCCACTTCTCATGGACTTCAGGGTTATGGTCTCTTCCTGCTAAACCCATGTGCTGCAGGAACACTGTGGTCTTTAATTTTTTTAAGGGGTTGTTGCCTTTTTAAGTGTTCACACTCCTAATTAAAAATTTAAGAAAAATCCCTGGGAAGATCTATCAGCAATGTATTTCATATCTCTGCTCAGCCCATAGCAGGTATGAATGTGGGTTGTCAGGATGAGGTTTGTTAGGAAACAGTCAAAAGATTTCAATATACATTTGGACTCTGAGATGTTGAGCTCAACCACTTAATGGCAGCCCAAGATGACATAGCAGCTGATATCTTACCGTCAAAATGTTGATGAGGCATGGAAAATGGTTTATCTAGCCCATACATGTTCTCTAGGTAGGCATCCAAGCAGGATTGGTGTTCCCTATCTCAGCATAGCCACCTTTACTCAGAAGCTGTGTTCTGCTTGTTTCTGTAGGGCTGTATCCTGCACTATCACCATCTCCTATAGAACATGCAATGCCCCACTGAAATAGAATTTCCTTCTGCTGTGTGAGGGGTTCTGCATGTTCCTCTCCTTGGTGCAGTTCAGCTTTTTGGCAGGATTTTTCATGGAGAAAACAAGGAGGAAGCTGCTGACAGCCTGCAGATGTCAGGGTGTCAACCAAAAGGTTAAGTAGTTACACCTTATAGCTGTACCACAGCATGCACAGGAGGGAAAAACCTCATCTTCATTGCTGTGGCTCCAGCATATTGTTTGGGAAAGAAACAATTTCCAGTGCCAATCTCCTGAATGCTACAGAAGGTTGTCCCCTCCTCCCGGGCAAAACCTTTTCACTTGGGCTTTTTGCCAGTAGCCAGGATTTGCCCCATATTGAGAGAATCAGCCTCTTAGCCATGATCATTGTTCTCAAAACCTAAAGCTGCTCATATGGCGTTAGACTCCCAGCAGCCCACTCTTGTCTCCCAGGATAGCCCTTGCTATATTTAGGACTAAATCCTTCTGCAGTACCAGGCTGACCCCTTAACTGCACAGCACTCAACAAGCCTTTGCCTCTAGTCCTCTGCACTGTGTCTGCCATGGGCCCTCGACAGCTCCACCCTCATGTTTGTGTTTGAAGATATGAAGCAAACCAGTTGTCTCATCAATTTACAGAGGAGACGTAGCTAAATTTATGTGTTACTTTCATCAATGTGCTTTTCTATGAAAGATTTACATCGTATTTCCAACTATGTATCTACAGGGCTAAACAAAGGATTTCTGTGTATTACTCAAAATGAGCTCTCATTGCTTACAGTTATCCCTCTTGCTAAGGCTCTTTCATACATTCCTGTGCCTTCAGCCCAGTGTAATTTCATTTGTGGGCTGAAAAAAGAAATTATGCTTTTTAGTTTAGCAGGGAGGTTAGTCTATATTACAGGATAATTATTCTTTTTTTTTTTTCCCCTCAGCAGTAAAAGCAACTTGGTTGAATGTGAAGAAAATGCACCAACAAAAACTTGTTGTAAATTATCATGTCCCTTGAATACTTGAGAGTGGCAAAAAAGATACTGCTCAGATTTTCCACAGCTATTCACTCTTAGGCCAAGACCCTTATGTGCCATTTAGCAAGCTGAAGCATTTATTTTCCAACTATAAATCCAGTAAAGCCTCGCAGTCCTGAAGCAGCTGGAGCACCCAATCCCCCCTGGCCCTGCTAGATGGCAGCACCGCCTGGTACCAGAGAGGCTCCGGCAAGGGGCTCACCCAGGTTAATGCAGACAGGCAGCTCAACACAGGCCCCACAGCGTTTTTGAGAAGAGTGAAATCCTAAATGCAGAGACCAGAATAAGCAGATCCAGAAGTGCTCTTAGTGGGGATTTGGAAACATTAAAGGGAGTTGGAATAAAACATATGTGTTTCCCTGCTTTCTCACCCCCACTGGTGTTTTCCCATTGAGTTCAGTCAGGGCAAATGTGAAGGTCTTTTCTGCAGCTTCTTCACTGTTTGCCTCATCCCAGCTGTGCCTACTACCAACAACTTCAGCTTCCAGAGCAGATGCAGCAATTTTTACTACTTTTTCTAAAGTGCATTTTATCACCATCATTTAGGTTGAATGCAGTTGATCACAATTGCTCCTATAAAGTGTTGCATTCAGTTTTGGCACAACTGCTTAAAGAAAAGTAGGTCTCCTTTCCTTTCTTCGGCTTTTTGGAATATTGTGGTGATGGTGTGGTAGGGGGTTCTGCTGGTCTTCCTGCTGGAAGAGTACAGCAGAGTTAACAGGACACATCTCTAACAATGCATGGATAGCAGGTTTTGCTGACTGCAGTATGTGTATGTGCTGGCACAAGGGTTAACCTCAGCTCCTCTGCCACAAATGTCTGTGCAGAGCAGAGGTGCCGACAGACAGGCATTAGGCTGCTGCCAAGTCTAATTGGAAGGTGCAGCAGTCACACACCATGTACTTGCAGAAGTCTGCTTTCTCCTTCCCACGTCCTCTTTGTCCTATAGAGACAGCTCTTCCAAAAACAAGCTCCAGGCAGGTTCTCAGCTGGCATCTCTTCCCATCCTTCCAGCAAAGACCACAAGGCCTTCACTCAGGCAGCACTCTCTCATTTGTGAATCTGCAGTAAATTCCTCCCCAGTGCCAAGCATACAGGTAGCACAAATATTAGCATTCATTCCAGTATGCTGTTATTTATTCAGTTGTTTAATCTACTGCTTTACATTGCTTGTGGCCTTTTCTTTTAATGGATTTGTCTGACATGCTGCAAATCTGCTTTGCAGTTGGCCAAAGGTTCAGATGTATGCTTGCAACACAAAAGGGGTCTCCAAATCAGCTCTCACCAGTTAATACCAGGTATTGGTAACAAGGTGGAGGAGCACTCCAAAACAATCCAGAAGATGTGGGATAGCTACAGCAAGGAGGTTTCTGACCAGTTTATGAAAGGCAAAGTTGATCCTTGCAGCTTAAGTGCACCTCAACAGCTATCTAGCCTTAGTGTAAACCCTCCAAAATGAGCTAAAAATCATGGAACAGAATCATTAAGGTGGGAAAACACCTCCAAGATCATGAAGTACAACCTTTGACTGAACACCACCATGTCAATTAAATCACAGCACTAAGTCCCACCCACATTCATTTCATGAACACTTCTAGGGTTGGTAATGCCACTGTCTCCCCGTGCAGCCTATTCCCATCTTTCAGTGAAGAACCACCCTTTCAGTGAAGAAATTATTCCTGATGTCCAATCTGAACCTCTGCTGGTATAGTTTGAGGCCATTTCTTCTCATCCTGTTGCTGGGTGCCTTGGAGAAGAGGCTGACCCCCACCTGGCTACACCCTCCTTTCAGACAGTTGTGGAGTGATAAGGTCTCTAAGCCTCCTTTCCTCCAGACTGAAGAACCCCAGCTCCCTCAGCTGCTCCTCATATGAGTAACTCTCTAGACCCATCATCACTTTCATTGACCTTCTCTGGACATGCTCCAGCACCTCAATTCCTTTCTTGCAGTGAGGGGCACAAAACTGGACACAGGACTCAAGACGTGGCCTCATCAGTGCCAAGTACAGGGGGACAATCACTGCCCTGGTCCTGCTGGCCACACTGTTCCTGATACAGGCCAGGGTGCCATTGGCCTTCTTGGCCACCTGGGCACAGCTGGCTCATGTTCAGCTGCTGTAGATCAGCTCTCTCAGATACTTTTGTGCCAGGCAACTCTCCAGTCACTCATCCCCCAGCCTAAAGCACGGCCTGGGGCTGTTGTGACCCAAGTGCAGGATCTGGCACTTGACCTTGCTGAACTTCATACAATGGCCTTGCCCCATCAATCCAGCCAGTCCAAATCCCTGCAGAGCCTTCCTGCCCTCCAGCTGATCAACACTTCCACCAAGCTCAGTGTCATCTGTGAATTGGCTGATAGTGCACTTGATCCTCTCATCCAAATCATCAATAAAGATGTTAAACAGGGCTGACCTCAGTACTGAGCCCTGAGGTCACCACTGGTGACTGGCTGCCAGTATGTAGCTCCATTCACCACCACTCTCTCAGCCCAGCCATTTTGATAGTTTTTAACCCAGCAAAGAGTGCACCTCTCCAAACTGGGGGCTGACAGCTTCTCCAGGAGAAGGCCATGGGAGACAGTATTGAAGGCTTTGCTGAAGTCCCAGTAGACTTAATGCACAGCCATTCTCTCATCCACCAGGCAGGTCACCTGGTCAAAAAGGAGATCAGATTGGTCAGGCATGTGCTTTTCCTATGCCCATGCTGGCTGGGCCTGATCACTTGGTTGGTCTGTACATGCTGCGTAATGGTAGTCAAGATGATCTGTTCCATAAATGTCCTAAATGGGACACCTGTGTTTGAAGTGAGCAAAGAATTAGCCATTTCTCCTTTATTCCCCATCATCATCCAAAGTTTGCAGCTGAGTTTAGGCACAAACAGGGAAAAAATTTTATCAGCAAGTTCAAATTTTAGGGTTTCCTGGAATCTAGCTGGTGTTCAGAGTTCATGAGAACATTGTGCTTGGCCTTCACAACTCCAAAAATCTCAAGCTTGTCACAAAACATCACGATGGGTAAAATACTAGTGGAATTAGGAATGGATGTTTAACCACTGATTCTCTTCTTGTCTCATATACACAAATCAGAGGAAAGAACCAAGGTTTTCTGCTAAAAAGAGACATTCTTAGCAGAGAACATAATTCCTGGGATCTACCACATGCCTTATGTGAGATGTTATTATTTTTTTATCATTCAGGTTTTTTCCCACTTTTTTTTCAGTGTTCCCAAGGTTCTGCTATCTGGCAGCCATGCCCTCCTCAGGGTCACTGTGCTGTGACTGCAAGGGGGAAGAGAGACCTGAGATCACATTGCAGCACATCGATTTGGAGCAGGTGCAGCTTTGGGATGGTTCTGCTATCTCAGCCACCTCCCACATTCCCGTCTGGATTGCAAACTTTATTTTTTCCTCCCCCTTTTCCCTCTTGTCAGGAATAATTTACAAAGCCTGTCCTTCATCTCTTTCCAAAGGTAAAGCTTGTGAAAGGAAAATAGCCAAAAGATGCTGAACCTTATCAGGGTTTATTTCCCTACACTTAAGCTGTCAGCTGTCAGGGGTGGGATTTCCTGTTGGTTTCACATAATTGTAAAAAAGAATTTTTTTTTTATTTATCTCATTGGTTCCTTTTATTACAGAAGGAACAACATTTCCCTCTTTTAATGTAATGTTGTTCTTTATATTATGTAATGGTTGTACACGTGGAAAGGTTATGTTATCCTAAGTGTAACTCTTACTACAGAAGACCAGGTTCAGAGAATATGCTCAGTGAGAGCCCCCAGGACCACTGTATATTTTTCCTCACCATGGAGGAAATGTGATTCAGGTGCATAAAACACAAAAGAGGGCCTGCCTTTTTCTCAACAACGCGATGCAAGCAGATCCTGTTGCCTCTATTGCCTTGGTTCAAGAACCGGGAAACAACAGTCACAGGGATGTTTGATAGCAAACCCGCGCTGCTTGCAGGAATCTTGTAAGGGATTTGTTTGCTTCTTGGAGATAAAATCCACTGCACTTACAAAAGCAAGTGCCACTTTCCATGTTAGACTGACATTTCCCAATGTGCATCCATTGTCACTGGGGAGTATCAGTACAGCCAGTATTCATCAGCAGCATGCTGTGTGAGGGACTAAGTGACTGGTCAGCTCAAAAAGCCAGCTTGCTGGGGCTCCCTCACACATGTCAAGTCAGTCCCTGTCTCCACTTGCAGCTGCCACTGCAGTGGCCTGAGATGGCAGCTCAGTGCTCAGAAAGAGCTGGCAAGGCTGCAGGGGAGACCAGTGGGACACGTGATGCCTGTCAACAGCTGGCCAAATCTTGAAAGACTTTTTTTCCTGCCTTCTATCATTTTATAAGCTACCTTGTTTAATGGTTTAATAGATCACTTGGGCAGTTTTGTTAGATGATTGTTTTAAATCCTTGGGTTTGCAATGTAGCTCCCTAAAGGACTGCTGTTTTAGGGCTGGAGCAGGGAGCTGTGAGACTGAACCATGTGGGAAGTGGTACATGGCAATGGCTGGGAGAGGCTGTACCACCTAGATGAAATGGTCCTCCTGTTCTTGTGCAGATAGGGCACAGGAACTTCTCATTGCACTTGTAAAGAAGTGTTGCAGTGATAATTCTGGACAGACTGCTCACAGTGCAAGAGACTGGAATGTCCAGAGCTGCAGCTGCATTGTTAAGAATTACACAGATAGTGCATTTACTTTTCCTGTTTAGGGAACCAGCAGTAGTGAGTTCATTACCGTGTAATAAACTACTTAGCAAAATGGAGAATTAACTCAGTATAAGGATGGAAAACTCAAATTTCTTACCAGGACTGTTGTGTAATGTCAGGGACATCGTGCATGTTTTCAGAGTGCGCTGGGAGATTTCAGTCTTTAATGTGGTGCCATTTCTTTCCCCCCATGTGATAAAAAGATGGAAAAAAAACCAGCTGGTCAGTAAAATAAGAAGTGAGAGACCAGTGGATTGCAATGATCCAAAGTGAGCTAAAAATCCATGACAGAGAAGGACAAGACAATTTGCACAAGTCGCACAGAGCAACTAAATCCAAACCCACACCTCTGCCTGTTGCTCAGGCTTCCACAGAAGAATATGGTCAGTTGTTAGATCTCCAGTAGCCTTCAATGCATTGAAATGAGTATCTTCTAAACACTAGCTGTAGCTCCTCCCTAGGTAGTTGCAGATTCTACAATGCATAAGAGAAAATAGCTTGGTGGCGAAGAACAGAGTAGGCTACAGATCAAAGCAACTGGTCCAGCCACTGCCTTTTCCCACCTGCAACTAGATTTGGTGTGTAAGTAGGCCACAATTTCAGCAGAAATCTTCATGGTGCAGTTTCAGTAGGGATCTTCACTGTAGCAATGCAAGTTGTTCTGTACTGTTGTAAATTTCACAGGCAGTCTTTGCTGATCTGAGCAACTGGCTCAGATTTCCAGTAGGTGCTTCAGAAATGCGGTGTTGTAAAATAAATTACTAGTGTATCATTCATGCCTTCAGTCTAGAGATTGTTGAAAGCAAGCCCTTTGAATTCATATAATTAAAAAGTGAAGTTTGCTTCTGAAGTTTTGCATGTCCCTCCTTTTCCTATGCCCAACCTTCTTTCTTCATTAGCATGCAAAGCCTAGGAATTATTATTAATAATTCCCTGTTATTCCCTGTTTGATTATATCCGCGGTGAACAGCTGAAAGGTAGCAGTGTTGCTGTTTAGTGATTCCAAGATGTGAAAAGCAGGGAAAATGCTTCATACCAATTAGCTAACTGCAGTGGCAGCAGGGCTGTGGCTGTGCAATAGTCCTGTTTCAGGGAAGGGCTTCAGTTAAGAAGGCAGCTTGTGGTTTATTTCATCTCAGGATCAAAGCAATTTTTTCTCCTTCTGACCACCACCAAATGATACTCATTTTATATTGTTTTAAGGTCAAATACATGAAGTTGTCTTGACATGAGCAAGAATGATAGTTGTCACTGGCATGCAGGTGGGTCATATGGCCAGCCTCATGTGTTCTCCTTCACCTCTGTCTGTGTGGTAATGAAAACTGGAAATTATTTTCCAAAAATGTTATCATCATGTTTCAGACCAGACCCAGTTGTCTGACCACTGGTAAAGAAACCATTTGGAGCCCAAAGACAGTAAAAAAATTAATCACATCTTGCAAAATGTTAATATAAATATCCCTGTCACCCACCATGTTGCCTCAGCCACAGCACCTTGCTGCCCACCTCAGTACTTGTCCCACCACCCCCGTGCATATCCTGGCTGCTGCAAAGAGGACCACTAAGAGGATGAAGGCTCTGGAGACCCCTCAGGCCCTTTGATGGGCTTTGTAGCCCATCAATAGAGACACTGTTGATGGGCTACAAGGTGCCCACTTACTCATCAGTCTGTCTCCTCATAGTCCTGGAAAAGCACCAGTTAGGCAAGTTTGTTTCCCAGGTAGTTACAAGGAACTTACAAGGAGGACATGGAGTCTCCTAAGAAACCTCAAGAGGCAACAGTACAGGCAAACTGGTTGAGGCGTGGTTGGGTTTAAATCAACAGAGTCCTGCATGTATGCTAGTTGAAATGTTTAAGAGAGAACTGATGTTGAAAATCCCTATTCATCTTTTGATGATCATATCCATGATGTGCATTATTTTCCTTCTTCTTATCTTAGGGTGTACTTGGCTCTTTCTGTCCTGCATAAATAGAACAAATGTCCCACAGCTGGATGCCAAATCTCATGGCAATGTTGTAGACAAGGAGTATGAAACTGTGCCCTACCATGAATTTTTTCTGAAGCAAGAAGAGTGACAGTTGCTAAATGGCTTTATATGAATGATTCTGTTGCAAAATCTTGTGCTGCCCTTTGGATAGATGAGGATCATTTAGTCAAGACTAAAAGAAAGGGTGAAAATTAACCAGTAAAAATTGTTCCACACCAGGATGTAGCTCAAAGAATACATTTACGCTGTGTCAAAGGAAAACCAGTGGCCCTCATAGGACTACACCAAATACTGTAAGAAAGCTGAATTAAGCAGTTCTTCTGTGTATAGACAGGTCATTGCTAATTACCCATGATGGTGAAGAGAAGGGAATTCTGCTTGGCTTGTTAACACACTGAAATAAGCTATGTGGCTTCTGTCTGGTTTGGTGTTTCTAAAGTTTCATGTACAATGGCTTTAGGGCAGGAGAGAATATTTCACATTGTATAATTCACTATAGATAAAACTGCTCATTAACTCTAAAACTGCTTCCTTGGGCAATGTCTAAGAGAAAGGTCCAAGGTGCCTGTTTTTCTCTTGAGCTCCTTTAGTGTATTCTCAGTCATTATTTGTTCAAAGAATTTTGATTTGATTTTCTTGGTGTTTGGGATAATATCTTTTGTAAATCCAGGGATAACTAGGAGAAAAGCTGACTGTGTTAAGGGATTCTCAGCAGGAAAGTAAAGCTTAGCAAGGAAATTAGAAAAGAGTATGCAATGCAACGAAACATCACTTTGTGAATTTGAAGATACACAGAGTAAATGCTCTCAGTGCAAACTGGAAACAGTAGTTTGACTTAAGAGAAGACCCTAAGAGAGATACTCATCCAATGTAACTTTATACATATGGTGTAGCCATCCACATCAGAGCTAGTCATGTAACTTCCCTGCATAGTCACCACAAATACGAGCTTTTTCAGGACATTAACACGTTGTCTTACTGGAGTGGATGTCTAAAGTGGAAATGAAATGTGTGCAAGTATCAGTTCCCGTCCATGAACAGGAAGAGAGTGCTGGGTGATTGTTCTGTAACTGGTGAAATGAAACCTAATCTACGAGATTTCTTTCCTTATTTCTTCTTTCCAGGGTAGGCACTTTCTTATAATCTGGGGACTTCAGAGAGTTGCAATCTTTGCAGAATAATCCTGATAGTGAATAATGTGTGCCAGTCTATGGGGTGAGGGCTGTCTCTTTGTTTTGTGTTCATACAGCCCCAGTCACAGCAGGGTCCTGCCCCAGGATGGACCTTGTGTACCCTACCACAACACAGATAATCAATAATAGCAGACTTAATTAGAACTCTGATCAGTCTCTCTTCCTTTCAATTTTCTGTGTTTTAAGTCCCTGTGATGTCTAAATGAGGTTTGATAACAATTCTCTGTCTCTCATTTCCCCCCGTCCCACAGGAGCACATTTACAAGCTGATGAAGAGTGACAGCTACGCGCGCTTTCTGCGTTCAAATGCTTACCAGGACTTACTGCTGGCGAAGAAGAAGGTATCTGTTGGAAAGGACATGCTTGCATCTCTTAGCACCTCTTGATTCTCGCCTGCAGCTTGCTGCTAGTGTGAAAGTGAAAATATTGTTTCCTTTTTTTTTCCTTTAAGAAGGGAATGAGCACTTTTGTGTTCTTCACTGGTGGCATGGCATCCACGTGCACAGCCTCAGCATGAGTTTTGGGGAAAACATGGTGACCCAAGGTAAATGTAACATGGAAAAGTGTTTGTCTTGCACAGCTGTCTCCCAAACTCAGTGCAGGCAATATAATTGCCATTATTACCTCTTTCTCTTGGAAAAGACAGTATGTGATATGAGAAGCAGGACCCATCAATCTGTTCATTACTGGTGCAAAATTTACCTATTAAGGTTTTCACCTCCCTAGTCTCACCATGTGATATTCCCTTTGGATGCCTTACCTATAGGTCCCGTTGCAGCAATTCCCATACTCCTTTCCCTTGCTTTTGCCTCCCCAGAGAAACTTCCTTTTCCTCAGAGGCAGGAAATAATTGCAATGCATGTAGTAATCAAGAATTCCAGCCACATTGTCTCAGGAAATCTGGGTTTGAGCTCTTAGTCTTCTTGGTATCTGCATGAGCTCTGCCAGCACCATGATTCTGTCATGAGCCTCCAGTTCAAGGTAGCAAAGGAGAGTTACAAATCTTGTCCTCGAGTCCCCTCTTTCTAAGGGGTCTAGGAGATAAGCTACTGATTTCTGCAGCTGTGGCTGTGCTGAAATGCTTCCTGCAATTCCTGATTAATTCCCATAGCTCTATGTTTGTGTCTGTGCATGTGCATGCCATGTACATGTGTGTGTGTCCCACTTGCATTTGGCTCCCAGGGCTGTACATATCCCGCAGCCCGAGCATGTGGTTTCCCATCACCATCTTCCCTGCTGTTTTTCTGCTGCATTCTCTGTGTGCTGCCAAATTACATTGCATCGGCACAATACAATGAAATCCCAGTGGTATTTTTGTCCTGATTGTCATTGTGTGCCCTAAAAGCATGCATATGGTGACAAAAGGAGACAAGCCCCTCTGTCTGCTGTGCCTGAGACTACTGGCAGGTGGATTAGCGAAAGGTAGTGGAGGGCAGCAGTCAGCCTTCTGTTTCAAAATGTCTGGTCTGAGACAGCATAAACCGATGCTGCATACATTTAGAAGGGTTAGACCTGACTTAGTTCAGAGACTGGGGAATGAAGGAGGTGTGAAGCAAAGTCTTCTGATGGTATAAACCATAAAAGCCTCTGCCATCTTCCTACCCACAGCGGCTTATGGCCCCCCTACTCCCCAGTCTCTGTTGAACACGTGAGGGTTCATGTGCTTGAAAGCCAGGAGAGCTTTCTCCTCCCAGCCAAACCCATTCAAACCAAAGGTTTGTTTTTTTGCAATTCTTGTTTGCTGTCAGATCAAGCCCTGTATGTGTCAGCATGACATCCTCATCCCCCCATAAAATGCCGCAGGAGCAGGTTTTGGTGTCATGTTAACGCAGCCGTGAAAGTAAGAATCAAGTTCCTTTTAGAAAGAGCTGTGGGTGCATGAGTAAACATAGGAAGGCAAGAAAAAGGCAGGAGTAGATCTGTGCAGATGCTCTGTTCACCAGGCTCACATTATGCAGGAGGGGAGTTGGTGTTACTCCAGAGTCTGAAAAGCTCTTTGCAACCACATTACATTGTGTTGGGCAAGTGAATGTTTTGGAAACAGTGTAGGTACAAAGATGATGATAGAAAGAACATGACATTTCTGTATGCTGAGCTGCATGGTCCTATCTCTAGGACGTTTGGTGCAGCTTTGAGAGGCAGCCTTTTAAAATTCCTCTAAATAGCTGGAAAGCAAGGGAAGGAAAAGAGGAACCTAGTGACATATCAGAGCCTGCATGGATGGAGGATTTGGTTTAGAGCCTGCAAACAAAGTCCTGGATTTACTGATGTGAATAGAAATTCACTGCAGTTCTTTAAGTTGTGATGAGTACATCTCTCTGAGGCCTGTCTTTCCCCTAAGTCGTTATCCTCACATGGCTTGTATATCACACTGATATGACATGGCTTACTTTCATTACTAAAAATAAGTTCTATCAGAAGCATAGCACAATGGACGTGGGGTAAAAGAGTTGCTTGCAGTAAGCAAATGAACTATGGACTTCAGATTCCCACATTAATGTTTTGTGGATAGATTTGTGTCATTTGGGATCTTTTGCCCTCCAGCACTGTGTTTTGGCAAACTGAGAAGGCAGGAAAAAGGGAAAAACAGACGGTGTGGCTAGAGCACAGAACTGGGAACCATAAAATCTGTATGCTTTCCCTGGTTGCCTCACTTAATTTCTTGTGTGAGCTTGGGGAAAAAAAAATGTTCAACCTTGCCTGCCCTATATCCTCCTCTTTTTCAAAGGGCAATAATAATAGTGACCTGCTCAGCAGAGAGATGCCAAAGCTTGATTAGTGCTTCAAAACCTACTTCACATTTCTAGTATTTGTAAAATACTGTAGAGTTACTTTCTTCTGCACCATACAATAACCACAGATGTGGGAGCTTTCCCTGCCTGTTCTGGGAGTACAGCAATGGAGTTCGGGAAGGAAGGAGACGAAATCATGGGTTGGGATTGAGATACAATGACAGAATTATGAGGGGAACATATTGTTCGCACCACTAACTGATGCAAGACAGCAGACATAGGCTGTGTACAGACCAGACATACATACTTTGTTAATCTGTTTTAGATGGTTTTTCCTCCGTTCTTACCAGTGTCATTATTACAAGTAACCACAGTATCATTGGCTTCAATCCTGCAGATTCATGGTGCTCAGCAGGGAACATGAGGTTGGCCTCCAGCAAGGGTGTGATTGGAAGCAGTGAGCTGCAGAGGGGAAAAACTGGGTGTAGCCTTCTGCCTTGAACAGAAGGCCTCCTCCCTGCCAGGCTGGAGGAGAGATGAGAGCAACAGCTCTTTCCTCAGGAGGAATGGCCATATGCCCAGCCCAACTGGAGCTCTGAGCCTCCATTCCCAGCCCCCTCCCTGCAGCAGGTAGAAATCATGGATCTGCTGAAAGCGTCTGGCTCGAGAGGGAAGGGCTGGATGTGCTGAGATCCCGGAGCAACTCACTGTGTTTTATTTGTGTATCTATGCAGCACGTCCTGCTGGTGCTATACACAGTCAAGCACTGACCTGCTCCTGTTTCTGCTGATATGCACCTTGCTGCAGGGTACTTACAGCAGGTAATCACCGCTGCACTGCCCTCCAGCCCTTCTCCACGGAAGCCAAAATGGTGGCTGGATGTCCTTAGACAGCTATGATCCATCTGTCAGGACAAGTGCTGTGACAAACCTCCTCAGTCAAGACAAGGAGGCATTTTGGCAGGGTGACTTTGCTGCAGAGCAGAGGTTTATTCCCTGGGGAAAAAGAAGTGTAGATTAGTGCATCATGGAAGGGGATGTGAGTGCACAGGAACTTTTGTTAATGGTTAGAAGCAGCCAGACACGTGCACTGCTAGTTATTTTTGCAGAGAAGGGAGCAAAAGGAACAGAAGAGACCTCGAGGTACTTTCCATTACTCATTGTAAAGGTGAAACAATGACAGTGGTTGGCATCTCTGCATTAGCTGAAGCAGCAACTGAACTGTCACAGTGCTGGTGTTTGTGTCAGCCTGGCATGGGGTGGCTTCCTGCCATCCAGCCCTGCCCACAGACAGGGGAAGCATCCTGGAAAGGCAGTCACAGCTGTAGGTGGAGACAGGCTGTGAAGCCATGGGAGTGAGCCCTGCAGCACTGAGGGAAGAACAGGTTGGTATTTTCTTGGTTTAGAGCATTGTTTTGCTCTCCAGCTGGTTCAGGGAAGTGTGAATTCACTGTGAACCTATTCAAATGAACACACAATATATGCAAAAGACTCCGGCCACTTGGTAGCACTGTACATGCCCCTTTGCTTTCTCACTTTGGAAAGATAGATGTGACTGCCTGAGAAGCCCAGGATCTACTCCTGGCCTTTTCTGAACCCAGGGTCAGGGATATTATTATCCTTTATTTTTATGTGATGCCATTCCTTCTGGAACACATTATTTTTCACCAAGTTAAAGTTCAAAATAAACCCCACTTTACATCACAGTCTCATACCAAAAAAAGGATTCAGTAGCCAACAAAATTAATCCAAGGAGGGAGGGAGGGAGGTAGAGAATTCTGCAGATCTTATGTTCAGAAGACTGAGTTTCTATATGTATTTTCCTACCCCTTTTCAGATCCCTGTCAGCAAGGGGATACTTAGGAGCTTCATGCCATGAGGAACTGGCTCCATTTCCAGCACAGACCTTTTGAAGCATTGCTTTTAACCAGACCCACCATGCTAGCTGTGCTCTGTGTTGTCCAGGAAGCTTCCTGTTGCAGATTATGCCCCCTTCTCAGCCCCATCAGGGCACACATGGCCAGTTTGACTCAGTGCCAGGACTTGTCTTTAATGTTGTAAAGATGCTGAGCAATTTTCTCATAATTACTTTTAATAATCGGTGTCAGCTGGTTTTCTTAAGTTTTCTTCTACTAAATTTCCACACAAGTAGAATCTGCACAAAGGAACTTAAAGTTTGGATGGTTGGGTAAATGATTAATCATGAGAAAAAAAAAAATTTGGAGAAGCCAGTCAATAATTAGTGAATGGCTTCTCCGTGGTGAGCTCTATTTTTCTGTATCTGCCTGGGCTGAGAGATTTTCATCTGCAGCAGGGATGGTTGTTCCATATTTTATCCAAATGCGTATGTTCTTTGCCATTAGCTGATGAAGTCTGTTGGTGTATTTACTGGCAAAGATTGCATTTTTTGCACCTGGGAGGACTGCATGACATGTCATGCACATGTGTTTGTCTGCCTTTGCCCCTTTGCACACACAGTGTATGTTTGTGCAAAGGCTGCTGTAGCTGCTGCAGCAGGCAATGGCTCCAGGGTCCACACCCCAGGTCTTGTTCCCAGGACTGAGATAGGTGTGATTCAATTTTTCTATTTTTTTTTTTCTATTTTTTTTTTGTACTTCGTTATTTTTAAATTTCCTTCATCTGGTGTGCAAGGCAGCCTCCCCAGCTCAGCCCTGTGCTGCAGAGCTGTGGGCAGGCATTCCCTGCACGGCACACGGCCAGCCACACGGGCAAGCAGACAGGAAGAGCCAGCAGGCTGTACAGCCAGCACCCACACCCACGGACATTCAAACTGCTCAAGCCAGCTCATCACTCTGCAGCCAGCCTGCCTCAGCTGCTTTTTATTTCACTAGAAAATGTCATGCTTTGACTCAGAGCTGGATGCTATGGGGACGAGCTTTCCACGCATCCAGCTAGTCCCAGCCTGCCACCGCCATGCCAAATGTGACTGCAAACCAGAGTGACTGCAAACCGTGCTTTGCAAGGCGCTTCTGTGAGACACTGCTCTGTGTGGCTGCTTCCCCACATCTTCAGCTGTGGTAGGCAGCAAACAGCCTTGTTTAGGTCTCCCTGCACCAGACAAGCTCTCAGCACCTCAACGAAGGTGCTCATCTTTGAAAACCACCATCCTGCCTTTCTGCTGGATGGGAAGATGCATCACCTTGCTGGTAGAAAAAAACAGAGATATTAAATTTTGACAGTGAGTGCAGGGGCACAATGTGGCCTGTATAGCAGCTCACTATCCTTTGATTCCAGTGCACACCAGAGCTCTACTTCAAAATGCAGTTGGGTCAGACACTGATTTTCCAGCCTGCAGCATTGTCCTGCTGCAGACTTCGAGTGCCTTGCGCCTCCAAGGAGCCTTGCAGAACACTCAGTCTTTTATTCAGGTATTTCTCCTCCTGAAATTGTGTCTTTAACTTGGCTGCTAGTGGGTCTCACCACCCCTGCAAGGGACCAGCACAGAGGCCCAGTGCTCAGCTGGGCACTGTTGTCCTCAGTACAGCTCAATGGGACATGTTCAGCCAAAGTGGCAGGAATGCAGCTTCTCTTTGTTACCTCTGCTACCTCAGGGTATAGGGACACCACTGAGGCTACTTCCAAGAGGGAATCTCTGATATTCTGAGCACTTGCATGGCTCTAATACTCAGCCAAAGAGTGAGGCTGATGTTTCTTTCCCCTTTCCTCTCCTCTCACATGCAAGGAGAGGCAACTAACCCTTGGATTAGTGCATGTTAAATGCTCCTTTGGGGACCAGTGGACTGGCAGCACATCACTGCCTGTCTGCCAACCAGAAAGGCTGCTGTATTGCTTGGTACTAGCTTTGAGGCCTTTGGCTCCATCCTCTGTGTGGGCTAAAATGATGTGCCTCTAGCTTTCACTTTTGATAGCACTTTGGAACATCAGAGTTGATTGTTTGGCTTTCTCAAATGGTTAGAAGTGTGGAGGTTGCTTGTTTCTTTCTTCTGGGTAAAGAATATTGCTTGTCTTAAAAGGGCCTTACGTTTTGGTCTCATATTTGGTGATGCAGCAGGGACAATCTGCCCCATCTCTCCATGGGATGCTTAAGACTAACCTTGTAGACATCAGAGAGCTGTGAAAGCTGTGATAAACATGCAGAAGAATAAAAAGTCTTTGCCTAGACTCAACTACACAACTTCTTATTCAATTTATCTGGTATGGTTTTGGCTTCTTTATGTCTTCTCTATCTGATTTTTGCACTGTTCCTTTGTCTGGGGTTGTTACTGCAGCTGAATCTGTGGCAGATGGTATGTCAGGTAAGTGCCTCTCCAGTGCAGTGCTTGTTTCCAGTGCACTGTGATGCACCATCGTTACTGTGGTTTCCACTTACATGTAGCTTCTTATTCCCTTCATGGCAGTTTTACTTCCATCTTACTACCCCCATTTTGCTGGCTTACCACATTAAAATAAGCTTCTCTCCTGGAAATCAGCAGTGCTCACTGCAGTGAGCTTTCTTTTGTAGCATTGAGTTTCTTCTCTTCTCTATAACAATTATTTTCTCTTAGATATTCCAGCAAACGTGCCAATAAATTACTTAGTTCTTCCTTGTTAGTGGTGATTAGATCTCCCTTGTGCCAAATGAACGAAGTGCTGCAGTGAGCAACCTTCTTCAGGGATATGTTAATAAAGCCACGACGCAAACCCTTGTTTTCTCACAGTACAATTGAATATCTTCTCGCATATGAATAGTCCTGTACTCCAGGTAAAAAAATATCAGTACCCCAAACTGGTTTGTATCTTTCTGTTGTCTTGCAAAGACGTGCATATGCTGCCTTGTGTTTTGATGTAGCCAAACTTACTGGAAATACGGCTCTACTCTTTGGATAAATAGAAGAGTGTAGGTTCAGTGGCAGTGAGTCCAGTGGTGGCTTTCTTCCAGTGCTGTATTCACTCATATATGGCTTTTTAATACTGTGAAAGCTACTGTGGTTTTTTTTCATCTCTCTATGCAAGTAGATGGGAGCCTCCGATAGCTGTTTGGCAGATGTTAACCAGAATCAGAGCTCCCAGCTTGAACAGTAACAGAAGGAAAATTCAGTGAACAAGAAATCAATACCAACAGCTGTAAGACACTGACATATATGAACCATTCAAAAAACTCACAGGGGAAAAGTGACATTCTCTGAGAGTAAAAGTAGTGATGTCTCTCATTCTTTAAGGCATTTTGATTTCTTATGTTTGCTGTTGCAAACATTGATTTCTGCTTTTTACATTTTTTACGACTTTTTCTTCTTGTTGCTTCCTTATATTTTGCTGCTGTTTTGAAAGACTGCATTTAAGCTGAAGGGGTTTTTTTCTGTATTTTTTATCTCCCTACTTCTTTCCCTGTTAAGCCAGAGAATTTGCAAGGTCGTAGAACTTCTCTAGAAAAGTTCACTCGCAGTGTGGTAAGTTTCTTTTCTTTTCCCTCCTTCCTTTCCTCAGAACTTCATTTTCAGTTGGGGGAAATGTGGATGCTTGACTTTTTATTTCATCCTTTATTTTTGCAGCTAGCATCTTTGCAGCTTCTCTCTTAATAACATAGCTCATCTAAATAGTAGCTCTAAAGAAGGGGCTGGGGGTGGGGGGAGAAATGGCATAATGCTCATTCTAGCTTATTGTCATTGCAAAAGCAAATCGATTTTTTTCCAGAATTAAACACAAAGTTGCCCTTTTGCTACATTCCCACTACAGTATTTGTTGTGGCTTTTCCTTGCACAATGAAGTAGAAGAGCATGGCTCTCACAGCTCCATTGCAACAGTATCCGTACGGTTCCCTAGTGCATGGATAATGATAGCGTCGCATACATATCCACCCACAGCACTGCAGCCGCTTCCTCTGTTGCCCCCATCTGTCAGTGCTCATGTAAACAGTCATGTGCGATACCCTTTGCCTTGTTCGTGATACTGATACCGGAAAAGGAGCACAGTCACAGTGAGAAACATGACACTATTAAACCTTTCAGACAAGGGGACGGCGGGACCTCAAGGGCAGTGGGCAGATGTCCTCCCTCTTTGTCCTTCATCAGTCTCCAACCTCCAGCCTGTCTGTCCAGAGCTTGGGCAAGACCTGCTTTCCCCACTTGCATTCAGGGATCTGTCTGTGCAGCAATTCTTCTACGGAACAGGAAAAGCAGGGAGAGGGAGCAGGACCAGAGGCAGATACTGCTAATGGAGTTGCAGGGATACTGGACAGCACAGGCTGTGTTTTGAGCTTCATCAAAAGCAGCATGGCCAACAGGTTGTGCAAGAGGTTTCTGCCCCTCTACTCCACTCTCTTGAGACCCCACCTGGAATGTTGCATCCAGCTCTGGAGTCCCCAGGACAGGAAAGACATCAACAGAATCCAGAGAAGGAACACAAAGTTGATTAGAGGAAGAGTACTTCTTCTGCAAGGAAAGATAGAGAAAATTTGGTTTGTTCAATCTGTAAAAGTGAAGGCTTTGGGGTTACCTAATTGTCACCACCCAGTACTTTAAAGGGGTTTACAAGAAAGACAAGAGGGACTTTTTACAAGAGCACGTTGTGTCAGGGTAAGGGCGAATGAATTCAAACTAAAACAGAGTAGGTTTAGATTGGATGTTAGGAAAAAAATATTTACTGTGACAGTGGTGAGGCACTGGAACAGGCTACCTAGAGAACCTGCAGATGCTCCATCCCAGGAGCTATTCAAGGACAGGGTGGATGGAGCTCTGAGCAGCCTAGTCTAATGAAAGATGTCCCTACCTGTGACAGGAGGGTTGGAACTAGATAATCTTTAAGGTTCCCACCCAAAGCATTCTATAAGTCCATGACATTCTTGCACGTGTGTGTATATATATATGTGTATTTATATGTACACTATATACACACACATGGCATATGAATATAGCACTATTGTACATCCTGAGAGAAACAGGAAGCTGTGCAGGTAAGTGTCAGCTGCTGTAGAGCAAATAAGCCAAGAGCAGTTCTTCCTGACACTGCTGTGTTACTGCGCAAGCAAACCCAAATGTAACATATAAGGCTTTCTAGTACATCCACTGGCAGACTTCCTGGGGAATGTATTTATATAGCTAATGCATATGCACACATTTAAAATATGTTGATACAAAATATATCACTATGCCCATCTGCATATTTACTACTTTCTAAGAGTCTGCCAGGGAGAAGAGTAGGAAAGATTTTTTAATTTTTTTTTAAAACAAACTATGCAGAAATATTTACACCGAGTGGTAAATTCTACTCCCAGATTTGCCAAGTACGTGGAAGAGTAACTCTCACTTTACTAGACTGGCTGGGTTTATAGTTGCACAGCCAAAGATGGATTTTTCTCTTGCATTTGATTTGAAGGGTAACTTGACAAGCTAAATTTGGGATGCTATGATTAGAATGTAAGTAGCTGTAAAGAAAATTGTAGTAGATTGGTCGGCATTTTAGTTCATTTTTGTCTTACTGGCTAGCATGCTGTAAATATTTTTATCTTAATTTCTCTTAATACATACATAAAATCTCATCTTCTGATGGCATGGTAGTTACCAGAGCTAGGAAGAGTCTGAATTTTTTTATACTTTGCATTATGGCAGTTTGTCATTGCCATCTGATGAGAAAATAGTCACTACAGTGACATGTCATAATGTCCTCAAAGGACAGTATTACCAAAGTGAGAACTTTATAGCATACTCAGGGGACTGAATTAAGACAAAGTTAATTCTGTATGCTCTAGTTCTCCAAAATGTACTGCAGCTCCCCGACTGTGTAGGAGTGAAGCAATTCAGCAGTCCATACTTCCAGAGCTCCACTGTGCTTTAGTCATTGCTCATGAGAGGATCACATATTCAAGCTGGCCCTGAACAGGCATGATAAAGTGTATGTTTAAGGTTTGGCTGGAACAGACCCCCAGTTTGTCTCTCTTAAGGGAGGAGCACTGAGCCTATTTTGCAAGCAGATTAGTATGAGGTCACATTTTCAATGATGGCTGTAAGAGAATCTCAAAACCAGTAAAAGTTAAAAGTTTATTTGTTGTAAGGAGCCATAATTGAAGTGAAATAGTCTCCCAGATTGACTGAACTATTAATTGCTTGTGGATCTGGGCCACATCCAGACTGCGCTTCTCTGTGTCACTGGGAGGGCCAGTGGACCCCTGGAAGAATTTTCAGATTTGGTTATAGCATGTGACCCAGCATTTTGGGAAATCACAGAATTACAGAATAGTTAAAATTGGAAAGGACCTCTGGAGACCACCTAGTCCAATGCTCCTGCTAAAGCAGGATCACCTACAGCAAGTTACACAGGAATATGTCCAGATGGATTTGGACTGTCTCCAGAGGCAGACTTCACGGCCTCCTTGGGCAGCCTATTCCAGTGCTCCACCACCCTCAATGTAAAGAAGTTTATGAGACATAAGTCTACCTAGCCAATCTCTAACCCAGCCCTCTATGTCCAAGGGGAAGTCTTCCTTTCTCCAGCCTTCCTCTCTTACCTCCAAAGTCTAGGATTCCCAACCTCAGCACCAAAAACTGAGGCATTCAGTAATTGGGCCTTCTCTGTGTCTTCTGTCATCAGGACATATATCTCATTCAGCAGTAGCCACACATTTTCCCAATTTTTCCTTTTGCTGCTGATGTAGTCATAGAAACACTTGTTGTCCTTCATATCCCTTGCCAGACTTAATTCCAAATGGGCTTTGGCCTTCTTTGTCACATCCCCACATACTCTGACTGTTCCTTTAGTCCTCCCATGGGGCCAGTTCCTTTTTCCACATCCCAGAATCTGTTTGAGATTTTCTAGAAGCTCCCTGCTCATCCAAAGGGGTCTCTTGCCCCCTTTGCTTGATTTCTTGCTATGGGAATACACTGATCTTGAGCTTGGAAGAAGTAATGCTTGAATACTGACCAGCTCTCTTGGACCCCCTTTTTTCTAGAGCCCTTCCTTTTACATCATTGTACTCAAATCTAGGGAACTTTGGGGAACATTGCAGGTGGCATAGAGCCAGAGTAGGAGCATGGAGGTAGAGGTTCATATCCCTTCCTTGCTCAGAGGAACTTTGCCCTTCCTTACAATGTTGCTTTCAATATCAGAGAAAGCTGACTTGTAGCCAGAAGACCAGACGTGTCCAGCATCTTAGACAGGGAGTCTCCACCTGAGTGAAAAAAATCAGACTCTCTAAATTTGCCTGTTCCACTTGCTTGGGTCTCACCGTCTCTTGATTGACAAAGATAGGAAAAAATGCAGAAAAGAGAAAGAGTAAAGCTTTGTGTTGACAAACTGCAAAGAATATTGCAGGCTTTTTGTCTCTTACTTGGGTTAAGCCCCACCCCTGAAAAATCTTTCAGTGCTCCCAAACTGGTCTCCTGCACTGGGTGGAAAGCTGTACACTTGGTTTTGGGAGCACAGACTTGGAGCAAGTGGAAGTTGTTTTACCCACAGGGCTCCTGCTCATCTCAGTCATAACTCAGGAGGAGACGGAGGTTAGCTCCAGACCATTTGACATATTTTAGCAAGACACCATGAAGTTCTAGCCAACCAGAGGCTTTTCACCTTCATCCACATAGATCAATAGGGAATAAAAGAGAACAGGGCTTTGCATAATTTTTTTGTACCAGTCTTCAAATCCTTCAAGACCCACTGTCTTGTCTTCCTTGGCTTGATACTTCTGACCAACAGAAGGCATCTTGTGACTAATGAATGCACAGAGTTTTTGCACCAAATCTTTCTGAAGCACAGGTGCTATCTGGTCCACATTAAGCATGACACTAAGAGCAAGATTTTGATAGGGCAATTTTCACTGTGGTGATGGTTCACCTTTTTTTTTTCCAGGTCCTTATGAGGTATCAGCCTACACCCTAGTGCAATAGCCAAAAGGGGTTTGGCCTCCTGTACCAAAGGGCATGGTTTGCAGTGCCTGTCTGGGTCCCCCTTGAAGCAAGGGAACACCTGTCTGATCCAGCTCCCAACAGGCCAGGCACCCTCAACCCCCTCAACTCACCTGAGTGAGTCTGAAGCTGTGATGTCCATGTGTTTCATGGCAGCTTATTGGTCCCAGGACCAAATATGATCATCAGTCATCTGGTGAGCATCAAAGGGCCACATCTGCATGGTGGAGCAGAACACTACAGGGCACATGCTGCTCAGTGCTGCTGGAGCTGAGGAGTGGCAGATATATTTTTTCCTCTCTTCAGGTTTTGAAGAGTCCTCAAAAATACATAGGCAGCACAGTGGTAGGATTAACATCACAGTACCTGACCCCTGTGGCCCTATGCCAGGTTCCCATGCTCTGGAATAAAGGTATAAAGCTAGTCTGTCTCTTCCATGCTCTCCAGGGTGCCCTAGGGAACCGTCGGTATGATGGAGTTGCAGAGCTGATGGTCTATTGCTTTGGAGCACTTAGTAATCCTCCTCATTTAAAAAAGGATGGCACTGTGCATGGTGGCAGGTTTATCTTATTGCAATTTTCCTTTTGAATACAACAAGGATTGACATTATGAAAGCAGAGTTAGCCTGTCTTCTCTTCCAAGTGAAGATAAATGGCATCATAAAAATCAGACACCATGTATCATATATGTTATAAATAATATCTAGTATTGAGGTAATAACTTAATTTTAAAGACACACATACACACAAATCCATATATCTACATCTCTCTCTTCTGTCATATTTCATCATCTTACTAATTAAAAGGAGCCTGCTGTACTATTTTTAGCCCTGCAGTCTCAGCCTAGCTGTTTAAACCACTGTAGTTTCCCGTCTGTTTAGAAATTATTTAATAATCAGATAGACAGAAGCTTAGTTCTCATAAGCTGAGATGATCCTTCAGGGACAAGTGTTGAAAGAAAATATATTTTAATGAGTACATTTAGGGGAACTACTGCTGCTTTTTGCCTCACAAAGGAAGCCACCAAGTCTCTGCCTAACTTGCACTGGTAGCCATTTGCATTTAATAAAGGAGGAAATAGGAGGGGGGTCCTTTTTTGCATCATGAGCATTATCTCTAAAAACAGCAATGGGTGCTTCAGCAATAACAGGGGTTAAACCTATGGATACCAGCCTCAGCAGGTAACTTAGATAAGCCTGGGTCATGATACCCAAACTTGAATTCAAACTTTCCTAAAATGGCTATATTCCAGGGAAGGAATTTTCCCTGGAAGAAAACAGGTATTAAAATTTCTGACTCAGTGTCCAGGTGGTGACTCAGTGGTGAGACCTCTGGATTTTATTCCCATCTGATATTTCTTTAAGAACAAAAGGCACACCCACATCTACCACTTCTGAGAGGATAAGAGTTCTCAGTCTTTGTGCTCTAAAGGACAAGAGAGTGACCAGAGCAGTGATCTATTCTTTAGGCAGAATTTTTACAAATTCTGGCTGAACTGATAGATGTGGGACACTGTTACACATTATGTTCCTGGACTGGAAAAGGTCTTCACCTGAAGAAAGCAAAGAATCTCTTGTGTAAACTCAAGGCAGTATTAAAAGAAAACAAGGTGAAGGGTGAGATGATCTGTGTTCAAGCTGTGTGGGAAGTAGAGTGTAGATTAAGGATGTAAGAATGAAAGTTTTCAAATGACCCTTCTTCAAAGAAACCTGGACATTTTGGATGGAACATTTTGTATAGCATGTCAATGAAGACTGAAGATTGTCTCAGTTCCCAGACACAGGTTAACAACTGAATTGACAGACTGGCCCAGCTTCATTAGCCATAGCACAGGCAGAAGGAGAAGCTGGGAAGCAGGAGCTATTGTCATCCTTGTGTTAGTAGCACCAGTCTAGTGGTTTTATATTCTCACCAGAAGCATTGTAGGCAAAGTCCCACATGACATCCTTGGAGCCAGTGCTCCATCTGGGTTTCTCATGCAAGGATAACTTTTCCAGAAACAAGAATGACTAGAGTTCTTGTATTCAATGTATTTATCATGCTAAGTGCCCAAGATGCCTTCTGTCTGGAGCCTAAAATGCCCTCCTCCTCCTCCTTGCAGTGATGCAAACTGACATTATCATGGTAGCATTTCCTTTGCTTTAGTTTTCTGGTATCTTTTGGTAATTTTATATTGAACAATTTTTGTGTCAGGATGTAAATACATCAGTTCAGTGCCCAGAGAAATCTACAGTTGCATGTTTAATTTCACTTCCATGTGTATCTCTTGCATTATATACCTATGAAAGCTCTAGTTTCTACCCTGATTGCCTGGCTGTCCCTTCCTCGATTTTCTCAGCTGTCTCCCAGCTCCATGTTGTCACTTTTTTTTTTCCCTGCTGCTGCTTCCCCATCTTCCTGACCCTGAGCTTTATCCCTTGGCCACTGTTACTCATGTTGGTTTTTTATGTCTTCTTGGTTTGTGTACTGTTGGACCAGAGTCCAAGTCAAACTCGGTCCTATTCTTAATTCATGAGTGTGGTGTCAGACATTTGAAATGTGTTGATGGAATCTTATCTTTCTCAGGTGAACTGTGTGATGTTTTGCACAGCTGTGTCACTGTGATGTATTATAAATAGTAACCATGAAAGCAGTGAAGAAGGTGTAAGGCTTGCGAAAGGATTGCTGCCCGATGTCATCTTTTTAACTGGTTCCTTGATAATCCCATAAAGCTGTCATATATTTACCGCCTTTCCCACTTTTTCACTATCCCAGTTTTACCAGCTTGCATAAATAGATCACAGCATTTGAGAACATGGAAAGTATTCACAGCTGGCAATAATTACAAAGGTTTAAGCCATTATTGGTAGAGAATAGTGGTTGAAAAAGTGGAAAGTATAAAAAGATGAAACACTAAAACACAGGTGAAGTGGCTATCAGAACAGACAGCAAGAAGGGAAGGGATACAGGAATGAATTCCAAAGTTTTTTAGATTTGGCATCAAGAAAAGACATCTGGGAAAAGGGTTATTTTTATCTTTGGAAGGTATTTTACTTGAAAAGAAAATGTGCTCACTTCACTACTTCAGTGATTACACTGGCTTGTACTGAGAAAAGGAACTTGCATTACTTAGGTGATGGGAAGCATCAAAAGGGGGTGCAGCCCATGTTTGCAGTGTGACTGTTCCCTTGGTGTGACAGCCAGCCAGTGTCCACAGCTGGGGCTGCAGAGGGCCGGATGCATGGCCTGCACGGAGCATGCACTGACTCGCCGCTGCAGGCGGGAATGCACCTCATCTGCCCCTGGTATCACCGTGGTACCTTACCCGGTTTGGTAAGGGGTAACTTGTAACCCGCATGCTGCACAGTCTGCTCTGTGCACAAGGGCTCCTTTATGGGGTAAGTATTCATTGTTTCTATTTGATGAGTTACCCTTCACTTCCTGAAAGCACAGCTGTGTAGTGCTGCTGGCACAGGATGGCAGCTTCCTTTTGCCCCTGTGAGGGCACAGTGGGTGAGTGATCTTTGTGCATACTCTTTGTGAAAGTGCTTAGGGACCCTTCTGGATGAAAGGCACTATACAGAGTTCAAACACACCCACTATTAATTTGATGTATTTTATTTGAGCCACGCACAAGCTCTGGTACCTTCTCACTACAGACAGGTCTAGCTGCCGATACTAAACCATGACCGTAGGTGTTTGGGAGGGAGGGTGTTCTTGGCCCCTGCTGTGATTTCAGCCAAGTTTGTTTTGATACTCCAGAGAGATTTGATATTTCAGTGGTGCATCCATTTTCCTCTGTACAAGACATTTACATATCTGGTTTCCATTTGTGCTGAAGGCTGTAAAACAAGCTGAGTCCTTTGCACAAAATCACACCCTGCCCAAGAGCCAGACCAGCAACATTCAGTTAGGGCATTTCTGAGGTGGCTTGAATGCTACACCATTGTGTACTGGCTGCAGTGATCCATCTGCTCCTCTGTCTTCCTGGGTTTTGTCAAAGAGAGGAACACATCCTGAATTTGCAGTCCATAGACATCTTCTACTAACACCAGAATTTGTTCACTCTCAGCTACAAGAAGCCCAGACTACACCACAAAAGAAGAGGATCTTGTGGTGCTGGTGGGATGGTGGAGGAGGGCTGCAGCTGTTATGAAGCTGTGCCAGGAGTGGGTGAATACACAGATCCTGGTTTGTGCCATATGCAGTGGTGTCCTGATATTCCTCCAAGCAAAATGCAGTGCCTCATTTAGGAAGTGTAAAAAATCCTTACAAGTTAAAATGGAAATAGTTGATACTGGTTTTAATTGGACTGAAGCTCTGAATTGTTCCCATAAGAAATATGAGCTAGAAGAGCAAAAAAGCAATATCAAATATGGGAACTTAACTCATGGTGTTGAGCTTCATTGTGATGGGCAGGAATGGCAAGAAGCTCAGGTAACTTGTCAGTCAAGCCTTAGAAGAGGAGTGGGGCCCACTTCAGGAATTTGCAGGTGATTCATGAGACTGTGCTGGCAAGAACAGGTGAGCATTCTGCATGCTGGGAGCATCTTGCCCCACCTTACCCTCTACAGCCATTTTGCAGCTCCTGTTTTCAGCTTGTGTCAGTGTGTTATTTGTGGTATTGTCCACCATATCTTGTGTCTTAATTTATGTTACTTATGTTCATAGTTTATGTGTCTGTGTTTGTTGTTGAACTAAGTTATTTTCCAGTATTGTTTATGTTTTTAATTCAGTTTCTTATTTAACTTCATTAATATATGTTACATTTATCCTGACAGTGTATATCTTAATAAAAAAATCTAATAAAAAGAATATTTTTAAATGGCACAAAAATAAAGCTTCCCCAAGATCTGCATTGTAATATAACATTGAAAACCAAACAGTGCTGGCAGTGCTAGGGCCATGGAAATCTCTTCAGAAGTAAAATTTGGTTGCAAGACGTTGTCTGCCCACTGCCATCTTGTAGTATGTTAGCTAAAAGATAGGAAAACTGAGCAGTGCATGTGACGGTGTGAAAAACCTCAGATTCAAGCTGATGGAAGGAGAATTATCTCACCTCCACTGGAGATGCAGACCAGCCCCAATTCTCAGCAAAGGGGGATGGGACAACAGTGCTCCCCAGGAGATGACTTCTCTTCCAGGAAAGTGATGCTTCTGGTTGGAGCAATTGGGCAGCAGACCGGGAAAAAGACAGCCCCAAGCACAAATGAGGGGTAGAAAGCAAGAAGTGGGGCCAGCTGTAGCAAACAAAGCCCCAAGCTGGTGGGTGGAAATTATGGAGGTGAACAGTCAGTGTTGAAAGCACTTTGGTCTGTATTGACATGGCAAATGGGAGCCTGTGCCACCATCCCTCCTCTGTCCCACTGTTGCAGCCACAAAGCTCCTTATGGGATAAATCCTGCCTGGGTGTTCAGGTAAGTTGTGGACGACATGCATGGCAGCTCTGGCTTGTGCATGCTGAGGTGGGGAATGTCTGCATGCTGAACTGTGTTCTGCTGGGCCCAGCACATCAACATTGTGTGAAACCAAGGGTATTGGACAGAACTAAACTTTCCATTTTAAAATATTTTTTAAAGATAGTTCCCACTCTTTGCTTCTCTCCATACTGTGCAAAGTGCTGGCTGTGGCAGATAAAAGCAAGGAGCAAGATGGAAACTTTGGTGGCTCATACAGGAGGTTTGAAAGGAGTGCTGTCTCTTTTTTTGCATCAAATCCAGACACCCTTTTTTCCCTCTTGGTTTCTTGCCTGTGTTAAATTGCTGAATTTTTTTTCATTAAAATAATTGCTGAATGCATTTTACACTAGCTTAGTAGCTGCTCAGCAAAGGCTCAGCCACTAAAGATACTAACCATCTCCTGTGACATACAGGTTAATCTTTATACCACTGGGCCTCAGTGAGCCCTGATGCCCAATCCTCTGCTACATATGTAGCCAAGCAGGTAGGGTGGCCACATACCTGGAAGTCATATTTTAGGGGGCAGTTTCATTAGGTTTATTAAGAACTCCCTGATGTTTTCCTTAGGTTACTCCAAATTCAGATTTTACACTGCCTTCAAGAAATGTCTCCTGTCATGGGGGTGTTCAGGAGGGAAAAAAACCCCAAAACCCAAAACTGATTCATTCAGCAGCATAGAGAGAACTGGACATTACCTTTACCAGATGCAGTGAAGCTCCACGTCATCCTTGCCTGTAAACTGTGGAACAGCTCAATTGCTTGCAGGAAGTGAGAGAAAAGGAAGACTTCCTTCATTCAAGATGACACACAACATATGCCATACAACATATGCCCTACTGCTTGTGCTATGCTGTTTGAGTGACAACAGTCTGGGCTTTTAATTGTTGTAACCCTAATTAGTAGTTCCGTGACAAATATTTTGGGGCTGGAGTACTGGAGATTTCTTTATAGACTTTAGACCCCATGTAAAAAGTTCACTCCTTACATCCACTCTAATCTTGTCTTAAGTTATTCAGCATATACGTGTGGCACAGTAAAAGAAGCACTGAAGTGTGCTGAACTTGAGATGGTATGCTTTCCAAATCCCCTGCCAGCACAGCTTAGATGAAATTTCTCCTGGAAATACAGCAGTTGTTGTTGACATTCTCTTTCAGGAAGGGAAGGAGAGGTAGAAATGTGGAGACAGCCACTGGTTTCATGCTAAACAAAGATGGATGGAATGAAAACATAATTTATCTTAGTTGAACCTTTTTAAAGAAATTAGGTGTTGTTTGTGCCAAACTTTCACATCATAATACTCTGAAACATCCTTGCTTTGTCAGATACATCCCCAAGGAAATTCCATCTATCCCACGTGGTAGATGAGACCCAACATGCCCTCCTGGACCTGAACTTTTTTGGCATGTGTTGTACCCAATTAAGAACTATTTCAGCCACCTCCAGCTTCTCAGAGCAACCTTTTGCCAGACTGACTCAGGCACTCACACCATATCAGCCTCAGGGAAGCGTTGTGGGATCACAAAGAATACAGGGGTGCATCTCACCTCTGCTGTCTCAAGCTGGATGGACACAGGCCACCCTCTCCTGGTTACCCAGATGCCTCTTTTCCAAACACTAAGCAATGACACTAAAGCATGCTGTCACCATCCTGGACTCTTTGGCCACGGACACCCTCTTGGCAAGCAGGGGCAGGTGGGTTTGGATGGGCTGGCTGGGGGTCCTGGGGAGGGTGCTGGCTGCCTGCTGCATGAGCCACTGCCCCATTCCAAAGGAGCCATCCTGTGTGCTGCATTTAGGCTTTTCTCAGTCAGCTGTTGCAAACCTTTTGTGTCTCCTGCTGGACTTTGTGCCTTAGAAGCCCTGCAGGGCTAAACCTGAGAGACCCACAGGCCAGCCCCTCAACTGGTATAAATCAGCAGCACTTCTCTGAAAACAACTGAGTCATGTTGATTTATATCAGCAGGTGGATTGCAGATCCCATCCAGCTTTTCCACCTGTTATACAATGTTTTACTCCCATCTTGTTCATTTTAGTAATAGGAAAGGGATACCAGCTTTCCTAATGAAATGCAGTTTTTTCCTGATCCTCTTTTATTTTTATTTTAATGAGGATGTCTAAGATGAGAGAATCCTAAGCCAAACACCTGCATTCCACCCAACTCCAGCCTGTAGATACCCATATCACTCAGGCCCATGATGTGAGGCTGACACTTGGCCCTGCATTGGGTTGAAACAAAATCCCCTACATCAGTATGTCTCTAGCTGGGGGCTGAACATTACAACGCTTTAGCTTGTAGTCAAAAATGTCACAGCATTAATCCCTCTACACCATTTCAGGGATCCTTTTGCCATCTGTCCTAGCACAGAGGTGAACACAACAGCCGAGCAGACAACATTGCTGCCTGCTTCTTGCTGTCTTAAAACAGAGCTTCTTGCACCCATCTGTTTGCATGTCCCTGCGCGTGAGGCCGTTCCCTGGCACAGTCATCCTCCCAGACAGACGGGCTTTGCACTGGGGACTCATCCCAGCCTGCAGGCGGGAAGTTTGCTGCAGTTCCCAGGGTAACGCCTTTCCCATGAGACGGGGGAGCTGCAGATGGAGTCCACTGCTTTTCCCTGCAACGAGAAGCAGTTTCCACTGGGAAACCCATGAGCGAAGTTTTGCCCTGTGCAAACCACGGCCATTAGCTCGGTTTCTAACCCACCACCTTCTCCAGGGCAGCTGTCCCCTCTCCCCAGTCCGGCCCACTACCGGCGTTTCCCCTTCCTGCTTTGAACACAGGAATGTTGACATGGGGGTGGAACGTGGAGCAGTGTTTGCTCCTCAGCCCTGCTGGAACCTGACGCAGGGAGCTGGCGTAGCCCCAAGCCACCTGCCTGTGAGAAGATAACAAGAGGAGCTGCCTGTCGCAGATTAGTTAGAGTCTGGCTGAATAGGCATTATATAAACCAAGGCTTATTTGTTACCTTTTTTCCCTTAAGGAAGTACCCAAATATTAGTGGAAACTAACTTATCTTTTTTTTTTTTTTTTTTTTCCTAAACTTAGCCATGTTATTCTTCCAGGAATTAGCATTCATATCTTTACCTTCTTTTCCTATAAATAGGATTCAGGGACTGATGATTTCTTAGCACGGTCTGGTATTCCTCAACAGCAGCAAAATGACAGCCCTGGGCTTAGCTGCCCCAAGCCACGTTGCCCTGCAGAAGACTTGGCCATCCCCTGGGGTAGTGCTGGGCCAAGCTTTACGGCAGTGCGTTTAAAAATAATAACCCGCCGAAATTTGATTTATAGTGAAAAAAAAAAAACAAGCAAACAAAAAAACCCAAACCACTGAATGTGTATCTTGAATGGTGTGTCTGCAGAGCCCTGGGATGGAGCTGGCCATTCCCATGCTGAGCCCTGTGTGTGAGGCACAGAGCAATGACTGTGGGCCTCTCCTCCTAGGCAGGACAATCGGCGTGATGACAGTGTTTCCCACAGCCAGCTGCTGATATACAGAACATGGACACATTAGGCCGTGCATGCTCATGCAGCTGAACAAATTATTTGGTGAAAGTCACACATCTCAGTAATGAAATGCTGATTCTGTAGAGAGCAGCTACATCCTCCTGGAACAGCCCTACATGGAAAGAGATTAGAAATCAAAGGGAGATGGGAAGTGTTTCCTTTTCCTAGAGTGTTAACTTGTTTAAAAATATTTATTTCAAATAGCCTGCTGATTTTTACATTGCAAATTTTTCTACATTTTGCGCTTACTCATTTTTACTGAATAATCCATTTCTCTTGCTCTTTTTGTGGCTCTTTGAAACAGCAATCAGTAAGACTTCCTATTGCAAAGGAAATCTTGGCTAAATATAGTAATGAAGAGGAGGTTGTTTAAGAGCTGCTAGGTATTCTACAGCTCTCTGGTATTCCCCGAATGTTTATTTCAAGCAAGACTTTTTTTTCCCTTTAAGAAAAACATTGTTTTTCAAGAGGAAAGCTCACCAAAGAAATACAGCAACTGGTGCAATACCTGAGATAGTTTTTCACTGTTATATCGGTAATTGCAAAGCCATCAGTATTCCCTATGTTGATATACCCCGTCTACAAATGGAGAACAATGGCTGTAGGTCTTGCAATAGGTCCTGTAGGTCCTTTGCTCCTGAAAGCAGGTGCTGCATGGTCTAATTTATGGAAGGGGTTCAGATGTGCAGGTGACCTTCCTTCTTCCTAGTCCTTGGTCCTGCCAGTTAGTGGGAAACTGTGGATGACAGCACATGTGGGAAAGCTCATGTGGATGACAACAGGGCACGAGCACATGCCCTGCCACAGCCACACTCTTGCACTGTTGGCTTGGAGGAGAGCGCAGGGAGGCAAAGCAGAAGTGAAGAGGCACCAACCCAGGAGGCAAGTGACCAAAGAGTGTGCCAAGGTGAGTGACTGCAGGGCAGGAACAAGCTAAACTGTTTCTGAAATTACTTTTTTCCTAGACCTGCTCCTGGTGGATGCTGTGCAGCTAATACTGATTAACAGACAGTGGAAGGGATATCTCAGTTTTTACAGAGCCAAGCTGGGTAGAACTCTGCACCAGCAAGGCAGCATTGGTCAGAATAAGTTGAAGTGAGTGTAGGACAGAGCTTTGCTTTTATCAGTTCCCATGAAATTGGAGAAAGGAAATACCTTCACAAGACAGGGTCCCAGGCACAGTCTTGAGTGATAGCCACTGGACAGCATTAGGCACAACTCCTCCTTGCCAAACCACTTTCCTGGGGCAAAACAGCAGGCACATGAAATTCTAGAGGCAGGCTCACCCCACCTGCCTTCCTTGTCAGGAGAGCCTGACACAGAGTGCCCCTCACTCCCAGAAAAATCATTCCACAACATCACTTACATCTCTGGATCTCTTCTGTCTGTCCCCTCCTCCAGGGAAAGTCTCTGGCAAGCAAGCGCCTCACGGGCCTGATGCAGTCCTCCTGACAGCTCCAGCCGACCGCCCCGCGGGAGAGACAGCTGGGACCACTGCCGGGGACGGGGCATTTCAGGGAGAGCAGGTCCCTACAGGGAAGACAGCCTGAGCAAGTGGATGCAGAGTCACACACCAGTGGAGCACCTCTCTTCACAGTTTGCACCAACACTTCCCTGTCTGCACAGCTCCTTACGGACCCTGAGCTCTGTGCAGGTACTTTGTTTCCAACTGAGGTTTGGAGGAGCACACTTCACCATACACAGGAGGTCGGCAAGGCAAGGGCTTGCTGTCCCGTTCTTTAAAGAAACAGACCCAACCACAGCTTGGAGAAAGAAGAGCTGAAAGAGATCAGTGTTTTTCCACATCTCTTTTCTCCCTGCACAAACATGACTGTAATAAGATGGCGCCGCAATCTCACTTACTCCCTTTCATGTGGCCGTCTGGATCCAATAAAATATCTCCTGGAAGCTGCTTCTCCTTCTCACAAAATCCCAAATGCATTTCACCTGCAGATTCACTGACTTTAACTTTGTTTTTCTTTCCTATGTTTCTCCTCCTTTAAACCAATGAAAGAAAAAAAAAAAGGCACTATTTAAGTTCATCACTCATTGTCCTTCCAATAGCATGTAGCATGTTCAGAGATGATGGGCAGATCCTCAGCTGAAGTCAGGAGAGCAGGAGTGGTTTTCATCACCTGAGGATCAGCCCCCTTGAGTTAGACTCTGATCCTGGTGCAGATTCTCTGACGTTGGTGGAATTGTTCTGCATGTGTGCATAGTGCAAAGGTGATCAGACTCTGCCTGATGCTCAAAAAGTCATGTTTGAGATGTGCAATGCACACACAAGCACGCGCGTGCACACACGCGCACACACACACACACACACAATTTTAAAGTGAGTTGGTTTATGTTTTATTTAATTTTCTATTTATTTAAGATTTTCAATACCTAATCAATGATGGATGTTTAAGCTTTTCTCCAAGCAAACCAAACTGGACTCCAGCTCTCGAATTGGAGAGGGCCAAAATCCACTCACATGTGTCCAGAGAAAGGCAACTCTGATGTGGGCAGGTGTCAAAATTCAGCCTACAGAGAGGAGGGAATTGATAGAGATGGGACCAGCAGAAGCAGGGCATGAATGGGCAGGGCCAGATGACCCTCCCTAAACAGCAGCACACCCAGCTGTGATATGATGCTCAGATAACTGACCCTGCTGAGAAACATCATTCTCAGAGTGAAATTGTACCATTGGAGGAAATGAGCTTCCACTAAAACTCATCTGACCTGCAGCCCATGAATCCAGCAGCAAAAGATGACACAATAGCTTGTTGCAAGCTATTGGAGGTATGAAGGTCAGGATGATGACAGGACTGAAGTGACTTTATTAAGAAATCCACTTATACAAGTTGCAGATAGGAAAATGGCCTGCATTCACATACAATATACTATCTATATACAAAAAGAACTTCAAGATCCAGCTGACTTAGTACCACAAAATCTCTGATATTTTGTAAGCAGTTCAGATCTGAAGCATATATTAAACTAGACATTTCTTGGTCTTCTTCACTCATGCCAAGGCAAATTGGCTTTTTGTACAGGTGGTAGAAACTGCTGTGTGGCTACAAGTCTGCATTCCTACCTAGGCAAAACCATCTAGCTAAGTAGACAGCTGGCTATCGACAACATTCACTTCTGAGGCAAGTATTATTCTAATATCTAAGGCCTATGTATGCACAAAAACATGCCAGCATAGTTTCTGTCATAAAAAGTACCTTCCTCTTTGCCCGTGACAGTTCTCAATCTGATATCTCTTTTATTTCTTGCAGAAAAGTCCTAATATCAATTATACCTAAGGTCCATACACCTGCATGAATGTACAATAGACTATTGAGTAGGATGTTTGTTCTTTACACATGCCTATACCCTATAAACAGCCTGCTGTCTGAGGCCTTCAGGCCAAATTTATCCTACACATACATGACACACAAGAGAGTTCCAGTACTGCAGAACTGCCATGAATGTCCCTGACATTCCTGTTGTTCCCCTGACTCTGAAGAGGACATTTGGTCCCCTCCAAATTGTCCCTTAGCTGTCCTTGCAGGACTCATTTGTTTTGTCCTCTATTGCCCACCCAGCCAAGCAGGTCTTTCTGTAATAAGTTCATATGTCCATTCATGCATATGCATATGTGTCCCCTTGGTCATCCCTACAAAAATGCAGAGGTCATCTCTTCTCAGAGCCTTGTAGATGGTATTTTTATCTCTGTCAAACCCACCAGTGCCATGCATCACTGGAGCTCTGTAAACCAACAGCTGCTCACACTCCAAGCTATTCTACTGCCAGTGCTGCCCAGCCACAAGGCATTTCCCATGGGAGCTCTGTCTTGTGAACTCTCAAACTGGTCTGCAGAGCATTCCTGAGCAAGATGTACAATATAAATCGTACATTGCAATATAAAACATGAAATCAGTGTGTAGCAAGGAGCAGGGATGGTAATTGGTACATGTGGGTCTCTGCTTTGCAGTGAGTTCCTGATACTGGTGAGGTCTCCTGGGGGAAGAATGGGGTAGCTCCACAGAGGTACTCCTCAGGTCCTGCAGCATGGGGGCACATGTGGACAGGACTAGAGAATGCTGGTGGGTGATAGGAAGGGTGGAATTTGGGTTATGGTCAGTGCAGGCAGCAGAAGTGTCAGACTTTAACTGGGGGATGTGCTGCTGCCCTGTGAGCAATGCACTCTGCTTTGTCTTTCAGCTTCATTCCTGCAGGACGGTCATGCTGGCTGCCACAGTATTTTGCCTGTGGGGAATATTCCGTGTTTGAACAGTTGAGCGCATGGAGGGAATTCTTATAGAGATGGAGAGTATGCATATGGGCCTGCATCAGGGGGCCTGGATGCTGAACAGCTTGCCATTTAAATGCACACTCGTGCAAACTAATCTGCTCAGCAATGGCTAGCTGAGCGGACAGAGCTGCATATCCTCTGGAGGGAAGAATGCTCTGCTCCTCATTTCCTGACTAAATTTCTCCAAAACAAACATGAGAGTAGACAAGGCCTCCTCCTGGGAATACATATCAACTGTTCTTTACATGTCTTTTACTTCACATATGGTGATACTAACATGTAACTACTTCCACATGAACCACATCCTTGAATTATTGCTTTTTAATGACCTTGCTTATTCCAAGTGATGCTACTTTTGTACACCCATTGAGCATTGCAAGCAGTAATCTGCTGCTTTTTAAGTGTCCAGTGTCTTCCAACTACCTCATCATGCTGAAGATGAGTTAGGAAATCAGCTTTCCACCTCTGTTTATGTTCTAAATGGCATCAATTCAAGGAAAGACAGTCTGGAAAACTTTTACACGTCCAAGCTGTGCAAGCTAGCTACAAAACTTCCCATACTTACAGGGCTATGGCTGTGAAACATGGCTGTGCACTGTTATTTGGATAACAGAGTATCCAGAGCATTTGTGGCTATTGTAGCAAAACAGCAGCAGGACGAGCACTCGGAAAGGTTCAACAAGCCAGTGCAGACAGTGTTAGGCTGAAGCAAATGGATTAATGTACTCTCAGTATAACTCAGCACTAAGATCCCATAGAGTACTGTAATAAAGTGGTAGCAGGGCAGCCATAAAAAGTGGCAGTAAGCTGACATAATAATACCAGAATAAATGTAGCAATAAGGTAACACAGGCCACTGCAGTAAAGTAGCATTTTGATAATGCAGCAATAAGACACAACAGGATGCTGCAGTAAATTAGTTTGGGGAATAAGGCAGTAATAACAGTGCGTGTGGACAAACAGTGGTACATTTGTACCAGGTACTGCAGCAATAAAGATAACACAAGATGTCCAAGTAATAAGTTACTACAGTAACAACATGATGCACTGTAAAGTTATATCAGGATGCTTCCATGCTGCAGTCAAATCCTACAAGAGGTGGTAGTGCAACAATGAAGACAAAATATACCCCATTTCAGACTGCAGAACATGAATCACTTTTCTGCACCGTAACCCAAATTCTGGAATGATCTCAGCAATACCAATCCTCTCGTTCCTGCTTTCAAGGAAGCTTAGGCAAGAGTGTCCCTCCACCCTGATAATTATTTTGGTCTGAAAATACAAAAGTGACTCATTGTCTCTTCAGCCAAATTGTCACAGACTAGTGAAGTTCTTTGTTTAGTCCTACTGAGGTGAAACCTTTGTGGTTTTGGTAAGTCCTTTGCCTTCAAAAGGATTTGGCTCTCTCATCTTCTGCCATGGGTGATGCTTTTAGCCTAAAATTATTTGTGTTTTGGGTGGGAGAATGGGAACTCAGGTACAGAACATCTGACTGTACCAGTCTGTTTCCTAAAATGCACAAATAAATGGAGCATCCTGGAAAAGTCAAAGCAACAAGGACCAAATCTGTTCTGTCTGTCATGTACTCATGCACACAGGAAAAATCCTCCTGGAACCAGTGTAAGCCCTGGATGCATCCATGGGCAGGCCTTGGCCTAACTCTATTCTCAGTGTCCCCAGCAGAGTTACAGAAGCAGTGTGTCTCTCATTTCCTGCTTTTCCATAAATATATATATATATATATATATATATGTATTTATTTTTTTTTTATTTTTTAATCTAGCTTCACCTTCTGTATGAAATGGTCTTGGAAAAAAATTAGTTTGCCATATCACAATATGCAGCATCATGGGCAAGGAATAGGTCTATCCAAGGAATTTTCTGTCTTTGTACTCTTCAGTAGAGGAGTCAAGCATTCTGAAAAATAACCAGCAACTGCTGTTATACTCAATAATCATCAGGAATAAGGGTTTAGTCAGACCATCTACGTCAACAACAAGACTTGAGTGGAGTGTGTGTGCTAGATAACAAGATGGTCTCCTGGGAGAAGGATGTAAATAGGGCACGACTGCAGAGTCTTGACTATCAAGAGCAGCTCACAACTTCACAATTGCCAACAGATACAAATTTTCTGCTACATCTTTCTGACCCTTTGCACAACAACTTTGCTATCCTTTTGTGTGGCTTCCTCTGTCTCTAGGTGACTGCTCAGTTCAAGTTTGGAGCAGTGCTCTGATACACCTTGGCTTGACTCTTGCCTTAAACTCCTTGGCTTGCTTTTATTTTGGTTTAATGATTAAGCAGGATTATTGAAGTACAGCTCACAGTAGGGTAAGATAGGCTAGGTTATCATGATTACGTCGTTTAAGCTGTGAGCAATTTTGAGCTTCTCAGCACTGTTTATAACCTGAGACGGGGAGCAAGCAACGTGGTTGCTCAGCAGAACAGTGAGCTGGTGAACAATACACTATCTTCATGCCCACACATACTTTGAACTTACTGCTGAGGAGAAGTGCTTTGTAGTGAGAAAAGTAATCTCACGGCAGGGGAGAGTCAGACCTGATCAACTTTTTCATGTGATACAGATTTTGCTTTGCAAGCCCCTAGCATCTGCAAAGCTTGCAGCTAAGAGCCAGCAACCTCCTAATCCTGCTGCTAAGCTTTGGAAACAAGCTTTTCAAAGGCTGTCTTTACACAGCAATGCTATTACTTGAAGGCTTTTAATGTGAATTTATGGCTATTGCCACAAGTGTCAGTGTAGTTGCCCTCTGTATTTGCAACAGGAAATTGTGGATTCACCCCACACAGAGGATGGATGTTAGTGGGCAGAATTTAGGGATGTTCCAGTGCCTTCCTGTCTGGGGACCCAGAAGACATGCTGAAATATCTCATCTGGCAGAGGACAGCTCTCTTGTGGGCAATGGCATTGTTCCTTGGATATTGCTATCTGTCAGCAGAGATACTAAACTGAGCTTCTCTCTCTCATCTTTGGGGACTTAAAGCATGTCATCCTTACATAAATAGTAGGTGACAGCTAGCCCTGAGCAGCACCTTCTATGGGTAGACTAGGAAGTGGAGTAGTGTGGACTGAGATTTCCAGAGCTGTTGTTTCCTTTTGGATCCTCAGCAATATTTCTCATGCCCATCCATATGCAGGTTATTCCTGCATGCTGCACAGCTTCACAAGCCCAGAACTATGGGCATCTAGTTCTTGCCATGGTTCTACGTGAGCCTCATGCCATGTAGATTAAAGCACAACAGATAAAAACCACAAACAAACAAAAAAAAAACCACGAAAAAAAAAACACCCCAAATTATGCTTTCTACAACACATCCCTTCTCCTAAAAGCATCTGGGATTCTGCAGTGTGCTCTTTGGGGATCATCTGGGGCCAAAGGAGGTACTGTGGGATTTTCCTTTACAAGGGAAAAATTCTGAAAGGCCTCGTGTCCCTGTGGTGCGGCTGGAGGCAGCCAGAGCTGCTTCTCCACAAGGTCAGGTCCCGTTGCCGGCAGAGGGCAAGACCCGGGGAGGGTGGAGCAGTGGCGGTGGCGGAGGGGCGCTCCAGAGGGCAGGTGGGCTCTGTGGATCCGTGCTGCATGCAGGGACACGGCCACCGGCCCGCACTGCGGCCCCCGGACTGGAGGGGCAGCGGGGCCGCGGCTGGGCTCGCTGCAGCCGAGTGTTTCTGACCGAGCCCAGGCCCGGAGCCGCTGAGGCTGTGGGCCGGGGCCGCCCGCGGGCAGGGCCCTCAGCCAGCTGGGCGGGCCGGGCCGCAGCTGCGGCCGCTCCGCCGGCAGGCCTTAACCCTTCCCGAGGAACCTCATCCTAGCCAGCCGCATGGACAATGCCCTGCCGCAGCTAACACCGAAAATAGAAGCTTGGAAGCTCTGTCCTATGCCAGGGGCTGCAAAAGGCACATGGTTTGCTGCAGCGGACGCCCGTGCTCCTCAGTGACCCTCATCCCGCACCCTCTGGTACCAGCAAACGAGGCATGGCTCTGCTCCTCCCAAATAAGCCGGAAAGCCGCCCATCAGCAAGCTGGGTGCACTGCTTCACAAGAGGACAAGACCTGTGGCTCTCGGGTTCTGAAGGTCCCAGAGGCGAGCAGTGTTTGCAGCTTAAGCCCTCCTCGCCGGCAAGGTCAGACCGTGCCCGCCTGCAGAGCCAGGAGGTGTGACTGCCAGCGACCCTGCTCGAAGGCTGTGCTGCTTCCCAGACCTGGCTGTGACCCCCCACATGGCAGCTCAGAGCTGCTGGGCTTACATCCTTTGGAGCATCTCCGTTTTCTGTGTGCCATTTGTCTCCGCAGGATGTGTAACATTTGCTGGTTTTGCAGGAAGGGACCAGTACAGGCCAGAGAAATTGTTACCTTCCTCAACTGGACCATGTGCTTAGTGCTCACAGAGTCCATCATTAATATCTTGGGAATCAGACTCAGAGAGCTGCAATGTGCAGTCCCTTGTCTTGCTTGACAGGCTTATTTGCTTTGTGTGTTTGCCTTCAAGCCGTTCTGCAGCTCTGCTCATCAGAGCATCCGTGCTCCTCCACCCATCATGCTGCCAGCACACCACATCACCATTGCCCTGGATCTTCCCCACAGCCCCTTGCTTCAGCATCTGCGGTTCGCAGCTGCCTTTCCTTAACTCTTGTTTTCCCTGACTCCTCTTAGAGAGGCTGGTCTGTACAACTCATGAAGGGATTGTCAAACTAATGTTTTCCTGCAAAAGCTGGCTGAAGAATCAGTCTCTTCAATAAAAGAAACACTTCTCAAGGGCTGCCATGTGCAAGGCTACTGAGCTCTGAAATTGCAAAAGTGGGGTAAGGGGGGACGTATGCGCTTTGGACTCACCTCTCTGATTCTTGACCCGAATCTGGAATTTGATCTGTGAGCTGAAGTGGCACATCCTGAGCTCAGGCCGTGGCAGCACCTTGGCAAAAGCAAGTTTGTAGCATTTGCCTGCATACTGTACTCAGGGCTGCTTGGCTGTGCTGTCACCTCTGGGACGTTTTCTTTATGTTTGTCTGTCATGGCAGCTGCATATTTGTTTATACAGACAGTAGCGGGGAAAGCCTCAAATCCTTCCCTCCCTCAGCTGATGCCTGATAGCCATATGTTAGATACTCCCTGCTGGGGCACAGACAGATCTGGGGCATGATCTGGACGAATCAAGCTAACTAGAGCTTTCCACAGTCTGAAGAAAGTTCTTTTTGCCAGTTTCTTTAGCCAGCCCTGTACATATACTCCCACATCCAACACATGGGGAAAAAAAAAAATCTTTCTGTGCTTAGTGTGATGGATCATCCACTAAGGACCACCTGCAAACCCTATCTTATAATTAGACTCCTGAGCTTCTGCATGTCATGCATTTTGGATCGGTAGTACCCTACCCAAAATTGTCTGTCCTGCTATGATGACCTGCCTCTGGATATGGAGATACTCTGCAATGATGCTGAACTCCTTTGATGCACCCTGCCTACCCCTCTGTACAACTGGCCTCACAGCCTCACAGCAGAGCTTAGCTGCCTTCTGCCATCCTTTAATTAGTCAATTGTCAGAGCTCTATGAAAAGCAGCACAGCAAACCACAGACTTCTAAAATGTGGACGCAGTGTTGAGAGCAGTTATAGGAAGACAGGAAGTTAAATTTGTAGTGTGGGTTTTCTCTTTCTCACCTGGGGTATTACTGACCTGATGAATATGGTGGCAATTCTGCATCACTCTAACAGTGGTTTGGGGGTGACCTTTCTCCTCATCTGCCAGGGCTTTGAGGTCTCTAATGGGTCACAGGAAAGATGTGCCTGGCTGCAGATGGAAGGACCTGGATCAACATCCTTCCCTTGGCTCCCTGCCTAACTGTCAGGGCATCAGTGGAGCCCACTCTCGTGAGACTTGGCCATCCCTGCCTGACTTTCTCTTCTGACCCAGCAAGCAGTTCCCAGAAAACAGTCAAGTCACTGTGCTGAGGTGATCCCGCCCTCACTGTCTCTTTGTTTCTGGGGAGTCTTAAGCAAATCAGGTTGCAGAGTATACACAGAACACCACAGTCTCTATGTCAAATGAAAGGACAGTCCAAATGGAGAGAGAGGGCAAGAGAGAAAGCTCTGTGTTTGCATTCATCTCTGACATGATGGATTCCCCCTTCCTGGAAGCAGCCTTCGCATAAATAAAGCCAGTAAAGGCTTTTATGCAAGAACTCCCTTTGCTACCAATAGTCCTGGAGTCACAGATAATAAAAGACCTGGCAGCTCATCTTGCACTGTTTTCTTTAATCAGCAGGATTTTCCCTACTGAATATTCACTGGGGTTGCTTTATCTAGCACACCTCTGAAACCTCCATGGATGGGACCTTAGCAGATGCCCTCAGGAACACATTTTTCCATACCTGAAACATTTTCTGCAAGGAAAAGAAGAAGTCTGATGTACCACATAAAATGTCATATCCGAGTCAGTTTAAAAACAGGGAGAGCCATCTGTAGGCCACAAATAGCAAAGGTGTTTAGCACAATAGATTTTTCTTTTCCCTGAGTATTTCCCGTAATGTACTTTTTGCATAGTCTTGAGTTTATTGAACTTTATATCAACATCCATTCTTCATCATGAAAAGTGTAGATATTTGTGGATTATCATGTCTCTTTGACAAAGATATTTGTCAAAGAGACATGCTATTTGACATTTGTTAATCCACAAATATCTACATTTCTTTTTTTTTTCTCAAAAAAGAGCCTTTTTCCCACCTCAGACTGTAACGGCTAAGGCTTTCCTCATATGCCAGTTTCTCAAAGACTGCTATCGATTTTGCTGCCTTTGTCTTTCTTTAAAAGATCACTCAGGAAAAACAGTAATGTGAAGACAGAAGGGCTGTGCTTGTCCATACGGCACAATTACCCAGTCGTTCGTGTAAGTGAGGTATCACCCTGGCATTGTGCTCTTCGTGGAAAAATGCATGCATGTGTCACACATGTTGTGGTGTAACATATTTGTTAAATCTATTTATTGCACATCTTTGACCACTTTACCTACCTTCATCCCACACTGCCATCTGTTCTGTGGCTACCACCCCCCATCCCCTTTCCTGAGTACCTGTGGAGGGTTGCCAGGAAAATGGTTCCTCCTTTTCTTGCCAAATTTGGAATTTCAGTTGCAAATTTACCCTAGCAAGAGTGCCAAGGGGAGAGAGAGTCAATGCCAAACCCACTCTAGCTTTCCTGTTCAACACATTTTCAATTCTGTCACAGTAGCTGAAAAGGGGAGCTGACTCCCATCAGAAAGGGATCACGCCCAACACTGCAAGAGGAGTCAGCAGTTGTGCCCAGTCCAGAATGGGCATACCATCAAATGCTTTAAAATGTAAAATCCATAGTATCTGAAAAAAATTCTATTATTGACATACATGACATTCTCAAAACCCTGCACATTTGTCTTCACAGCAAGCAGTGCACCTGGCTGCAGAGTGAAGGTCTTTTTGGAAACAGTTCCAATAAAACATGTTAAAGCCATCTACATCACTTCTGGAATCGTTTTTCCACAGAAGTGTCTTGTGGAATGTCCACAGCATTTTTTGTTTGCATGGAATACAACCATCCTGCAGTCATGTTAAGAGAAAGCTTTATGTAACACTGCTGTGTGAAGTACTGACCATCATACTTGGTCAATACATACACATACACACAAGCAGATATTTCCAAAAGCAGTGGATATATCTGCATGGACTTTCCATGGTGCTGCACAAGCACTGCAGCCAGGCAGACATTCCTGAGATTCCCAGCCTGCTCCTGGTGACTCATCCCAGGAACATAGTTGCGTGGGGGTGCACTTGAAATTATCCTATTTACTCATTTTCCTGGAAGACCACAGGAGCACCCACTGCACCATGCTGGCAATAGATACAGCAGAGGGAGCAGAGTTTGACTTGGTACAGCAGACTTCATCTCAGCAGGGCGGAAATAGGAAGTGCACTTCAGCTGATGGAAGGTCCCCATGGAAGAGGAGGTTGAGAAAGAGGTCCCAGTGAGTCAGTCCCCTTCCCACTTTGTCGCTGTCCTAGAAAGCAAGGACACAGCTGATGAGCTGGTGGCTCAGAAAGCCCTTTGATCTTCCTAGATTGCTGCATTCTCACCATTTCAGCTCCCTGGAGGCTTCTGAGCTCCTTCTTGTGTCAGTCTTGGCCATCACCTCCTGCCTCTCCAGCATGCTTGGATAACAGCCTGGAATACGGGATCATTTCCTTGAGATACCTCTTCCATCAGGGATGCAATTCATGATTGTAACAGAGGGGGATACCATCATCCATAGTAGCCTCATTACTGCTATCACTACAATGATGATGGGAGACTTGAAATTGCAGTCAGAGAACAAGAGCACAAAGTGTTAACCTCAAACATGCTGGAGGCAACGTGTCCCTGCCTCAGTCACATCCTGAGAGTTCACATACCAGATGACCTCCCTGGTCAGGTGGGGGCCATGTACCAATTCCACAGTTTTACAGGGAACTTCAAAGCACAGTGCAGAGTCTGTGTGGGCCCAGTGGAGGGGTGAATTTGCTCCCAACAGGAGGCATTTTTCTATCCCCTTGGCTAAACTGTAAATGTAAAAGCAAACACAAATTGCAACTGGCTGTTTTCAACATCACATGCCAAAGAACTGTCAGTGTCTGTGATACCACACAGAAGTAGTGCCCAATATTAGAGATGGAAAATTAATTTCTGTTAGCCTATGAGCCTGTCATTCCTGGGCAAAGATGTTTTTGACGAACTCTATTTCTTCTGTTGTTAACAAATTACCCGCAAGTAGATTGCAGTATCTCCTAGATTTATTCACTATTTTAATATAATTGCCAAATATTTACTTGCCAGAGAGTTATTCCTAGGGAAATTGTTAATCTGCAGCTCATGCACAGAGTTTGCTACTGAATTGGATAGTTGAAGTGCAAGAACTATGTTTGGTTTTTCTTGGACATTGAGGTCACCTGGTGGTATTGTCTCTGCCACCCAAGAATATGGATACAATTGTTACAGGGGGGTTTGCTCAATCTTTCTCTGATACTTGTTTTAATTCTACCTTCCAGAAACATTCTTCTAAGTCAACTTCTAATTCAAAATATTTCTGGAAAGAAATGGGGTGTGAACACAGTCCAGCCTAAATCATTGTTTATGCATTTGCTGAAAAACTGTAGTCAGTGTCAGTCTCTGTGCTCCAGATGTAGGTGATATATGGGCCTGTATCCAGCTGCAGGGTAGGTGCCTACAGTATTTATGCAGCTAAAACTTCCATGAAAGTTGTTTAGTCTCCTTGTTTGGGAAAAATCAGCAAGCCTGTATTTCAGCCTTGCCACCCAGCTGTTTTTTCATTCGGACAGATGATTGTATCTTAAGGCTACTAGAAATAGCCAATCCATAATTAAAAGGCTGCTGGGTTTAATGTACAGGCCTACCACTCACTTTAAAGGTTTAAAATAAATCAAAGTGCATTTTCTTGCCACTGGCTAGCACTTCATTTCTTTGAGAGCTGGCACCACTCCAAGACTCAATTTTTAGGTGGAAAAGAGCAATTGCTGGTCCCCTGGACTTCATGGAATAGGTGGTTTATTGTTTAAAAAAACCCAAAAAAACAGTCTGTTAAAAACAACTAAAATATCAGGGATTTCAGTAATTTCTTTTGTCTTATTCCATCCATCCATCCATCCATCCATCCATCCATCCACCCATCCATTTATCCATCCATCCATCTATCCATTCATCCATCCTCTACTCAATAGGCACTTAAGAAGGAAAAGGACCTCTCAGCATCATGAGCAAAAGCATGTTTTCCTTAAGTTTCTTTGGAGTTAATTCCACATGTGTGCTAATCTGTTTGTGTGTCTGACTATGAGTTATTTCATAGCAATGTGCACATACTGCTCCTATTTTAATGGAACAGCCAAAACTAACTGACATGGGCTATCCGATCAATTCTTGCTCCCATTTGTTAGACCAGTCATTAAAGGGATGTAAGATACAGTTTTAATTAGTGTTGTGCTGAGCCAGCAGCTGAGCTCTCGACATTGTGATCAAGTTAAGGTTCAAATAAAAGGCTGAGACCTATGGCCCTTCTCTGGCAGAGCTTTTTCTGGCTGACCTAGACCTGCTTGGTTCCCAAAAGGACATGGCAAATCCTTTTGTTAGTAGTCCTACTGCCCTATCCTACTTACCTGTGGTGTAGCTGCGAACCTAAGCTCCCCCTGCAGAGGAGCATATGCCTTTCTCCTCCCTGTAGTTAGGAATAGAATTTTTTTTGTCTTGATCTCTAAAATATATATGCTTGTTGTAAATTAGGAGAGCTTTTACAAAGACTCCACCAGAAGGCCACCAGAAAGACCTGACTGTTGGACAGTGGAGCTAACTTACTTGTAAATGTAGAGGATGCAACTGGAAAAATGATAGGAACAGTATATCCAGAGTGGCTGAAAGTATATAAGCAGACTGCTGTCAGTTAATGGTAAACAAAGAACGGTGTATGATTTCCTTAGTAGTGGAGGCAGCATTTCTTCTGGAAGTTTCCCTTACCCTGGATATATTGAAGGACTTGCTGCAATTGCAAGTTGCAGTGAAAATGGGAACAGAAGTGTTTCTATAGAGTGTGCACATAGCCTCTATAGGCTCTTTCATGAGCCCTCCCCAGAAGGCATCTGCTTTCTTCTTCCTGGAAGTGAAGCCAGTCCTGGCCTCTCCTGTTTTTTAATGTATTGACCATTAGGCAGAACTAAAATGGCAAATCCTCCTTTCTGTACTAGTGAAGGTGTCACTCTGTTTTCACATGACTAGTCCCCACCTGGAGGCAATGCCAGTCTCCGTGGCTCCTGGTTTTCCTTGAGCTTCATTGGTGAAGCAATATAGAGCCCTCCTTGTCCTTGAGGATCAGCACTCACAGGTATCTAGAAAACACCTGGGCATTTGCAGGTCTTCCACAATGATGCCAGCTGCACTGCCTTTGATGCCAGGAAGGCAGAAGGTGTGACTCTCGGGTTAGCTCACTAGTGATGGCACATGTAGTGGCAAGGACTGTGTGTCTGCATATGCTAAAACATTGAAAACCCTTATTTGGTTGAAATACACTGTCAGGCAACATGATTTCAAAGAGGTTTTTACCTAGAAGTTAGTGGTTTTTTTGGTTGCAATGCAACCGACTCATTTCCTCATGGCCTCTGTGAAGGCAGCAGGCACTGAACTTTCCTTTCCAACTTTCCCTATAAGAATTAATATATTTAATATTATTAAAACATCCATATTTTTAAGATTTCATTGGGTTTTTTTTTACTGGTGTACACAAATAATTTCACACTCTGCGAACCAATGCACTTGTTATTGCTCACCCCAGAAAGAGGTCAGGATTGGGTGCTGTACAGCTGAACAGTGTGTTCATCACCTGAGTACAGCCTCTATGAACAGTGGCCTTCTTTCCTGTGCATACAGAAACTGGCTGGTGGCAGAGGCAGCATTGGTACAAGAATGTACTCTGCATCAACAGGCCAACAGCCTGGATTAGTCAGATTTATAAAGTCATAATTTGATATAGGAGTCTGTGTCCTGGAATACAACAAACTCCTAAAATTGTGATTGTGGACACTTCCCCATAATCAGAGTTTCAACTCTGCTGTAGGCAATGAGCAATACTTGTTTCACCTGAACATCCTGGAGGAGGTTGTGAGAACTGATCTGTAGATGCTGTTTGGCTTCCTGTGCTACCTGAACCACTCAACAGAGACTGACTTTTCCAAGTTCTGTCCTGGTATGCTCTCTCTTCCCTGTGGAAGCATTTCAAACAAGAAGCTGCTTATTATTTCTGAGGTCATCCTTAGGGTGATTAATGTGCTTATTCTTTCAGAAGAATAAACTTTGCCCTGTTGGAGGTTGACACAGATTTAGGGAGTTCCTCTGAATAAGCGGCACAGGTTTCCAAGGAGGTGCAGAGATCAATTAAATCCTAAATAAAAGTTCCGTCTAGTGGCACTGCTTATGCAAAGAACCTGTGCCAGATCTCACAACCTTTCACACACATCCCCCCCCTCTCCTCCAAATCACAAACACAAGCTGGCAAATCATGTGAGAAGCTGTGCAGGAAAAAAAAAATGACATTCAGGTGGTGGTCCAGATGGTGCCAATTTTGAGGAAGACATGTAAGTGCATAATTGAGCCCTGCACGCTCCGAGGCATGAAGGGCAGTCCACTGCTGCCAGCACAGGGGACCAGCAGAGCAGCAGCCATGCGTGAGGCATCAGGGGCCCAGACAAGAGTTTCATCAGGAAACTTCACTGCAAAAACAACTGATTTATATTTCCTTATCCCTCTAGTTTTCCACTGGCTTCTTCTTGTCTGAGGAGGAACTTTTACTTGTTCACTCTTTGTCCAGCTGCAGCTGTAAGACAGCTCATAGGTGGGAGTCAACATTAATGTTCCTGCTGCCTCACAGCAGCCAGGCAGGGCATCAGCTTGAAATCTGCATGTGCCCTAAGTGCTTCATCCTCCCTTTCCCTCCTCTCCCTCAAACATACTGCATTCACATTCCTGCACAAAAAGGAGCATGGGACCTCTGAGTGGGTCAGGGAGACACAAAAAACATCTTTGGAGTTCCACATCCAAGCAGAAAGCCAGCTAAATGAGAAGCTGACATGATACCAAACCAGAAGCAATCATTTCTGAAAAACCCTTGTACATTATGTAGGGATGAAGCTCCAGGAAGAAATTTAAAAAACACCCAGGGAGACTGGAAGACTCCTTAGTGTTGGTGCCCACTTCACTGGGTCTTTTCCCATCCAGTTGCTCTTGCAAATAGGCAACACACGTGTGAGAAAATAACAATGTTTATATTTTTGTAAGAGAAAAAGTGGGAATTTAGTCATTAGTATTTTTTTCTGGTTTTATGCATTTATTTGTTTTGATCCTTCATGAATAGGTTTTTTGAGTAAAATTACAGTAAAAATAGGAGAATCTCAGCAAATGCAGTGGTGGAAGCCAGTGCTCCAGGACTCAGCCTCCTGCAGCTCTCATCATAACCCAATAACTTTTCTCCACAGACAAGTTCACTTCTGGTCTGAAGCTTCGTTGTGCCTCCTTATGTGTCCTGTCATGTCTGAGTGGCTAACAGCAAGGTCTAGGAGTAAAAGGTATTCAAGAACAATTTTGGTGTTTTAAGTGCAGCCACTCTTTCACCCATCTGCCTCTGTTGGAACAAGAGACATCATCCAGTAGGATGGACAAAGGACTTCCCGCCTAAGTAGGAGAAGGAAGTTCAGTCAAGGTAGAAATAGTTCATCATTCACTAGGAAATAGAGAAATCCTCTTCTCAAACTACTTTAAAAAAAAAAAAAAAAAGGAGTTTATTACTTAACTGAAGTATTGATTATTGTCAGCAAGTTTTCCTGACAAGGAAAATCATCTGCTCCTCTTCTGGTTGCCACAATGGCTCACTCAACCCATCACTGCTGAGTTTGGTTAACTCATTTCATAGTCACTCAGGAATGAGCAATGATATGGAAAAATGCAGCATGTAATGGAAACTGTGACCTGTCACCTTATGTGGGCTGGTGCCAAGGAGGCTGCTAATTATAGCCTGACATGTAAATAGTCCTGGAAGATGATTGTACTTATTTGGACTAGTGCAATATTAATTAAATACTTTGATTATTTCTGAGATAGAGTTTGGGAAAGAGGCAGAGGTGTTGTTAAAGGAATTAACCTTTTAATTGCTGGGAATTAAGTTGTCTTCCCCAGAAACTGCAGCAGAAGACTATGTCTGAATTTTCCTCCCTCTTTTCTCTGTCCTCCTGTCTTTGACCTACTCTTTTGAGAGCTCCCATCATTTGTCTGCTTGCTCTTGGTCTCCCCTGGCTCTATGCCTGTACCAGTTCTTCAAGATCATAACTCACTTGCCTCCTCAAGCAGGGAGAAACCTAAATGGCAGGGATAAGGAAGAGCTTCTGGCAGGGAACCAGGGTGGCTCTTGTCTGAGCCAGAGCCCTGGCTTTCTAGCCTTCTACACTCACAAAATTTCCAGCCCAGAAACGGCCAACTTCCAGCTCCTACGTTGGGTTCTCCAGCCAAGTACCAACACAGAATCATGGCTCAAGCTTCCCAGAAATGGGAGAGGGAAGGGGAAGCTGATGCAAGCCAGAGGAATTGGGACCACCTCAGCAAAAAACTACTGAAATCTTTGGTGGCTCCAGGAACTTCAGGACAAGATGCCACTGCCTGTATGACCCATTCCTAGGAGTAAACAAACAGCAGTGGCAGTGTACAGTAGAGGCAAATACAAGACCAGGAGGTGTAGTGGAAGCAAGGAAAGTACTCTTGGCTTGCTACTTTGTGCAAGACACAAAGCTAAGCTTGGGCTCAGCTGCAGGCTGTCTGGAACCAATGAATGTTTCACATGGGGCCTGGGTTTTCAGAGAGCCTGGGGCTGCCTTACAAGCAAGTCCACTCAGGTGGAGGCAGGCTGCAGTCAGCACTGGCCCGGGGTGTTGGGCAGAGCAGATTGCTCAGCCCAGAGCTTGGCTTCTCAGCCAGCCTCGGGCCACATTTCAAATGAGCTTGCTGTTACCTTCTGAACAGCTCAACAGGAGGTGTTGAGCTGTTGAGTCCAGCAATATCTTTCAGTGACCTTGGGGACAGTGTTTTCAAGCAAGTCCTGCATTTCAAGTGAGCCAAAGCTTTGTGTTGAATGACTCCTCTGTTACACTGTGTGGCCTTGGGACAGTCACGTGTTCATGCATTCAGCACAAACTGAACCTGCTGTTCCTGTGCCACTTTTGAGGCACACCACAGTATCCCTCAGTCTCTTTCTCCACTGAGTGTCTGGGCAGTGTTCCCTGCTTTGCATGTGCGCAGCACCAGAAAAGCCGGCAGCATGGAGGGGCCAAAGTCTTGCACCTCCCAGGGATTTTGTGCCTGGAGGAGGTCCTGCTTATTCACACATGGCTGAACAAGCAACTGGCACTGTTCTGACAGTACCAAAACCAACTCTTCTGGTTGTCATCAACATACTTGAGTGGGAGTACTGAAGGGGAGCTGAACCTGTGCCTCTGCAGAGAGCACCACAGCTCTGCCATACCCAGAAAACAATCCTGATCTCCTGTTCCTCTTTTCATTACAGTTTGTAGGATTGGGGAATTCAATCTCTTGTCTGGAGCAGTTAAGTAAGAGATGGTTGTGGGTCAGAGCTGCCAGTAATGCCACTAATGCTCTCTCAGGGACTCTCCACAGCTATACAGCATTGTTTTCCAGATGAGAGGAAAGGACAGGTGTTATTTCTGCCCCAGGAAGGCAGAAGGCATTAAATCAACATACTGAGAGCTGATGAGAAACAATAGAAGCAATAGGACAGCACAGAGAAAGGGAGAGTTATGAGACCTGGGTGCTGTGGGCCCAAGAGGCACAGGAACATGCATGCTAATTCCTCCTTTCTCCTGCAGCCCTATGGCTCACCATGTGCTACTGGGACATTGACTCAGTAAAAGCAGTGCTGCTCGGAAAGGATGGTGCTGTGCCTCTGCCAGCTGCACCCCTGAAAGAGTTGGGGTGCCAAGTTCTCCTGCTGTGGCAGGATTTCCAGCTAGGGGCCATGCTGGGGGACACCCTGGCTGAGGGATGGCTGCAGACTTCTCTTCCCTCATCCCCACAGGAAGCACAAGCCCTGAAGGCTATTGCCGAGGAAGGGGACACATTTCCATGCAGGCAGCAGAAGCTCTCCCTCTGGATTGCAGCTTTGCCAATACCCAAGGCAAAGGGCACAGAACTGCTTCCCCTCATTGTGTTGAAGAGCTCAGATCTTGCTCCAGACAATTTCCTTGGGGTGTATTCCCTGGACAGCAGTGCCTTCATCAGCAATCCCTTGAAAACACCGAAGATGTGCAGGTTCTTCATGGTCTGTATGTGAGTGAGAGCAGAACAAAGCACAGGAAAGCAGTTACAGGCCAGAGACAAAAGCTCAGGCTCAGAAGGAGGTGAAGAAACACGAGGCATAAGCTTGGAGATGCCGTGCTAATCCTAAATGCCTCAAATGGGGAGGTGGAGGGGAGGAAAGGTTTTTCCACATAGTCCTTTTCAGGGAAGACTAGACTGAGTTTGATGACTGGACTTGAAGTTAAAGGGTTACAGCTGTTCAAGAGGCAAGTGAAAACACAAATTGATCAAAGCTGCCATTTTTTACCGATAACTTCTTTGTTCAGAGGCACTAGCCACTTCACGCTGATTGTCTCACTGCATAATCACCATTGGCAGCTTCCCTCGCCCTCTCCTAAAGATCCTTTGCATGGATTTTTTCTTTGCAAATGCATTTCCGGAGACAATAAGAAAGTTGCAGCATAGATTAAACAAGATGCCTGGAGACTCTGAATCAAAAATAATGTAGAGGAATCCTGGAGTGAGAGGGGAAGAAGAGGGAAGCTAAATGCAGTGCCTGCCTGCTGGCTTCTCCCTTGCCACGCTCACACCAATTAAGTGTAGCAGTGCAGACAGGGTGGCCAGGGGAGCACCTTTGTGCACAGATGCTAATTTGTTTGCAGGCTTCAGCACACAATTAATGAAAGTTCTGCTCCATGCATTCCCAAGACCAAAGAAAGAACATTTGGAGGCACAGAGAGTGGAAAGGGTACACACATGCCTGGATCAAATGCAAGCTGGATTTACAGAAGATTTGTACTGTTCACCTGGCACTTGCCATCAGGATCACCAGTCACTATAAATTTAAGTCCTCTTTCATCATTCAAAAGTTTATGCTGCTATTACAAAATAAGCAGAGGGGAGAAGAAACTTTTAAACACAGGTGAAAGAAGTGCAGGGGCACTGAACTTAAATCCAGGAGAAATTGACTTTGTGAGTCTTACAGTGAGTTGTAATGTCAATATGGTAGAGAGAGGATGAGGAGGTAGCTGTTTTCATAGTAAAATACTGGGTTTAGCTGTGGCAGATGAATGGATGGATGGATGGATGGATGGAGAGTCAGACTGCTGTTTCTCTACTCCCCCCTCTGCCCTTCCTCTTTATTAGCTTAAATGTGTTTTTTTTTTAAATTATAGGAAATTGGTCCCACAAAAAAGTGAGCAGAAATTAAATGCTCACTCTCAAGCTGACATGAGCCTCTGGCTTTGAGGATGGATTAGTTTTGAAGGCATAGTAGGCACAAAATGAGGCCAGTGAGGGCTGGCAGTGGAATTCCCAGTAGGGACAGGTTCCTTTAAAACACAGATTAGACAGGGAGGAAATGCACAGCGTATGAATATGAATTGATGCTGGGCCTCGCCTGGTCTCGCTTCATTTGATAAAGCGCATTTCCTTATTGCATGTCAATTATTTACATTATTTAAATATGTATCATCAGATGAACATGCCAGTCCTGAAAGATACACAGATGCACACGGAAACACACATGTGCAGCAGGAAGGAAGGAGTCACACATCAGTCTATCGGGCAGATAAAGAGCGGACACTCCTGTGCTCAGTGAGTTGTGAGGCACAGGCACCCCTTTGCCCAGTCCCTGATGCATTCCTTGTGCTGCCCCTGCAGGAGAGTTAGCTTTCCTCAGAATAATTTGAATGCAGGCTCTGCTCAGCGCCGCGGGAATGTCAGCACCCGGCAGGAGCCCCGCTCCTCACTGGTGTCTCTGCTAATCTCCAGTACGTGGAACTGCTTGTCTGTGAGATAGTTATTCTTCTTTCATCTGCACAAGTTTGCAGCTAAGGAAGCACAGGAGAGCTATATTTAAATTAGATAAAATCCCTGTGCCCAGCGATTCTCCAAAGTTAGTGTTATTAGTAAAGATGTTAGTAGTTGATATCGCACTGTTCTGGCCTCTACCAATGTATAAAATCCCACTCTGAATTCTCCTGAGACAAAATTGTTTTTCTTACGTGATTCCCATTCTTACAAGGAATTTCTGTCCATGGCTTCTGCTCCAGGTGTGTGAAGGCATGGCTCAGGCTCTGCAGCAAGCCCTGCCACCTCTCAGTTCTGCTATTTGCCTCTAACTCATGAGACAAAGTTAAGCTCTACTCTGAATACCCTGACAGACAGAATGTAGACCCAAATTTTGCAGTTTGACTTTGCTGCATGGCCTAGCTACAGAAGGAGTTGGATTTTTCCAAAAGCCATTTGTGCTCTCTGCACAAAGGCAGAGCGCGCTGTGCACAGCTCTTGCACGCTGAAGATTAGGACAAGATTGGACTAGGGATATATGAACAAGCCCAAGACAAAAAGTGGATGCTCCTGAGCTTTACACTCTGTGATTCCTCTTCCCCAGGCTCCTCCCATCTCTGAGAAAGTTCAGAACTAACAGGGATGTTGACTGGATTTACCTAGTTCTGGTGAAATGCTCCTAAAAGAGCAAGTAGGACGTGGTATAACAGGTAATTTTGCTGATAATTTTACTAATGAAAGAAGAATGAAACCCTTCCCTCAGCACAAAATTTGATGGCTCAGATTTTTGGCAGGTGTGAAGCAGCATAGTAGACTCAGTGGAAGTCCTCGAGTATGAACCAGCTGAGGTGTTTCCCAGAAAAGCTGACCAAGGCAATTCCATTTACCCTCCTGTGCTCTTGGCCTGGTGCTCCCACCGTGACAGGAGCTGCAGCAGCAGCAGCCAGGAGCAGGCAGCCATCCTCTACCAAAACAGCAAACCCAAAGAAGCACTGCACAGCACACACAGCTGATTTGCATAATCGACACAAAGCAGCATCCTGCTGTACAAATCCTCTCCCTGCAGTCAGGTAATCTTCCGTTCCCATCTTCATCCTGCAGTCTCTTTGCTCCTACTTTCCATCCTGTGAGGCTTCCTAGTACTCACCCATTGCCATTCTTCATTCCCACCCAGGCCCTCAGCTTCTCTTCACACCACGAAGACGACACCTCTATTGCATCTCTCCACTTCTCTGCTCTTCCAGCCACCTACCTACCACTCCCACAGGCAGAAAGATCCATGAGAAATGAGGACATTTAAGTAGCTGAAATGGAAAGGGGAGACTTTCAAACGGTCATTACCCATTTGAGCAGCCTGCCAAACCCCCCAAGGGAAATCACAACAAAATCTGTTCCTGCAGAAACATACCTACAGGCTGAAGCTAGTGGTTTCAGATGGCAGCCGTGTGACAGTCGTGTGGCACCTCAAAACACAAGGCTTTTCCAGGACTGAGCACTCAGCCTAGGCATAGGGGTGGCTGTTCTCCCCAGGCACAAGAAAAATTCTCTGTGCTCCCAAGGTCAACCCAGTAAGTGATACTAGAGGGATACTGTGTAAAACATTAATAAAAAACAAAAAAAAAACAACCGAATGAAACTCCCCCAAAATAACAATAACACCACCATTTATGCTTTACATTCTGTGCAGCTGCAGCAGGCCAGGTCTAGAGCCAGCACACATCTCTCTACATCTCTTTCTCTGTCAGTGGGCATCTCTGCTGCTGCTCAGCACCTGTAAACAGCTGGTGTGTGCCCATTTGTTGCACTGACATCTGTCCACAGCCACCTCCCTCAGCTGGAGAAGCTCAGCTCCTGTTCATAAATAATTTCCCAAGCAGCTGCTGGCAGGCCTGGGGAAAAGAACTCAAGAAGGTCACAGAGCAAATGCAGAGCCTCCTGCAGAGCACAGATGTGTTGTGCCCCATGTCTGAGCTATATGGACTCTCCCAGTCCCTTACTGGGACACAAGTCCCTCACTGCCAGGGGTGGCAACATGCTCAAGTCTCCCAGTCCTTGTACAAAATACAGAGACAGGATGGGATGACCACCACTGCACCTGGTAGTGCCATGGAAAAATGGCCCTGAGCCATGCCATGCCCTGGCTGAGAAGCAGAAGCTGTTTGGTTGTTTCTCTTCTCATCACCTGAAATGCCATTGGTTCAGATCAGTTTGAGCTTCTCTGTGGCCTTTGGTCACTGTCCTTTCTTTTAAAAGCACTCCTCAGGCTCCTGCTGCTCGGGGAAGAGGCTGGGGCTGGGGCTGGGGCTGGGGCTGGGGCTGGCCAGGCAGTGGCAGGATCTGACAGGGCCTTGTGGTGGGGCAGTAGGCTCTGGGGAGACCAAGCTGCAGACCCCTGCCTGCTGCCTGTGTCCTGGGCGGGAGCCCACAAGGCTGAGCCTTTCTTAGGCAGAAGAAATGGAGATTCTTGCTGCTGAGTTCTAAGGCAGTGCTGCTCAGCAGCTCAGCCCAGCTCTCCGGCTGTCAGAAGCACTGGGGATTTAAATACACCATCATGTGTAAATCCAGTGTTTAAACAAATAATTCTCTCAGAATAACAGGCAGGCTTTTCCACATGAAGCAAAGCTGACACCTGACTCTTCACCTGACTTCTCCCAGGAGAATATTTTAATGAGGCCCACAGCTGTAATATCACACAGAGAACATTAACAATGCTAATTACCTAAAGTTTAGCCCATGAATACTCAAACAACCATACCTTGGAGACGAATTGTTGTTTTGGCCCAAACGAGGCAGCAATGGCTTGCACCGATGGCTTGCAAAGTGAACCAAGGCTTGTGAGAGCATCAGAGACAGCGTTAGGCACAGAAACCTGGCAAGGCAGCCTCCACAGCAGGGCTGATAAATAAAACAGGTGCCGGGACAGAAGGCACTCTGAGATTGCAGAGAGAAATTGCCTTCAGGTGGCCAAATCCCTCCTGAGAAAGCACAAAAGGTGTTGATAGGTCTCTCAGCATCATCCCATACAGGATCTGCACAGAGAAAAGGCAGAGAATATTGAAGGAATTCTTTGCCAGGCAGCTGTGGCTGGCACCGACTGAGCCTTGCACTGTGCAAGGAGAAGCCAGAAGTCCACACAGATATGCAATGTGTGAGCGAGGCCTCGCCTGGAAGAGATCCAGGGCCTTTGCTCTGTGCCATATGCGCAGTCATCCTGCAGCTCCAGGTCACCGCGGAGGTGCCCGGGTGCGCGAGGACGAGTGCTCTGAACCGACCGGCTCCGTGTGCTCTGCCCCCGGTGCCAGAGCTCCGTCTGCAGCACCATAAATACAGCACTGTGTGCTCTGCTGCACGGAGCTCAGCTGCTGCCCCAGCCTTCAGCTCCTCATCACAAATGCTGCAGGGCAATGCACAAGGGCCATGGTGCAGCAGAAAAGGAGGCTTGATCCACCCAGGTGTCTCTCGGAGGGAGATGGGAATTTTGAGCAGTCTGTGTTGCTCAGCTCTAATTGAGCACAAAAACATCACATGGCAGGCAATAGCCCATTAGCAACACTGCATGCTGAGGGGCCTTTTAATTATTTTTGTGTTCCCAGAGGACTACAGAATTCTCTCCGTAAGCATGGCGTGGGAATGCCAATTAGGTGGCCTCCAGCCCTGCTAGACAAGGTCTGGTCACATCACCTTGCGTCACAGGCTGAACCCTGCCCTCCATTTTCTCCCCAAGTCTGCCGTTCTCTGCCATGAAATATTTATTAAAGGGAACTGCTGCCTGTCACAAATGGTGAGTCTCCCGTCTCCTTGCCAAGGTCAGGCTGCCAGGGAGGTACCTTTGCTCTCCGTAGCATCTCTTTGAGACTGATGGGTATTCCTTCCGTTCAGCACAGCCAGCCAGCCTTGGGAAGGAGGCTCTTTCAGTTCCTATGGATTCTTATTTCCCAAGAATAAGATGGGCAAGTAAACAAGTCACTAAAGCAGAGGCTGTGCAACAGTGAGCTATTGTGGTATCAGAACAGATAGATGAACTAGGGTACTGAAGAAGCGCATCATAAAAAGTCACTAAATCAATTTCTGCTGTGATGAAGAGCCACCTTCAGTCTTTGCAAACCCTGTTGTATCTTCTAAGGAAGGTCCTACACTTAGAGATGAAATCCTGGTCCCACCGAAGTGGATGGGAGGTTCATCCTCTTCTGGTGTGATGCTAGGTTTGCACCCACCTGGAGTTTAGCTGTGATTTGCTGAATTTGGATTTACTGTTTCATATGGCTTGTGTGAAAAATCACAAAGGCTTCAACCACAAGCTGTTTGATTATCAACTTTAGTGAAGGAAATAAGCAGGCACAGCTTAACTTGCTCAAGGAACTATGACTGAAGTGTCAAATAGATTTTCTCCCCCTATGGACAGATACTAAAGCGGTAGGAAAATAAATCTACAACCAGGGATAAACTATTAAATTAAGATGTGAGAACCAAAGTATGGGATTGGATGTGGAGATAACCTTCCCTAATAATTACCTCTAAAGGAACTTGGGGGCCAAAAATATGAGGACCAAGGTCCCCCACCGCTGGGCTGTGCCTACTCAGCTGCAGGAAGCCCGATGCTTCAGTACAGCTGGGGCAGGAAGGCCAGCTTGTTCTCTGCGGCGGCTGGTTCCTGGCAAACCTGCAAACCTGTCTCTCCTCTGCTGTCTCTCTTGACAGCCACTGAGTCCCAGCACACTTGTTCTCTCCTTGCATAGCAGCTGTGCCATAGTGCCAGTACTTTCTGGCTGTCCCCTGTGCCTCTTCTGGCTCTTTGGATGTGTTCTGGGCTGCGGGGATGGGAGGGTGGGAGCATGGAGAAGCTGCCCAGCACAGGACCACACCACAGATTTATGCAGAGACTTAATGATGTTTTCTGTTTTGTCTTTTATTTTTTTTCTCCCTTCCTAGTTATTCCTAACGTTTTACTTGCTTTTTTGACACCTGCTCAGCCTTGACCTGTCATTTTCTCAAAATTAGCAACGATGCTGAGATCATTTTCCTGTGCAGCGATGGCTGATTTAGAGCCCCTCATTATGCATGTATAATTAGGGTGGGTTTTTTTTTTTTTCTCCCCAGAAGCATTACTGTGCATTTATCGACAGTAGATTTCATCTGTCATTTTACAACCCAGTTCCTCATTATCATGAAAAACTTCTGCAGCTCTTCACAGTCGACTCTTGTTTTGACTGCCCAGAAGAGTTTTTCATTCTTAGTAAACTTCTTGCCTCACTTTTCCTCTTCTTTTCCAAATCACTTTTGAAAAGATTTAAAAATACATGTCCATCTTAGATCTTTGGGTAATTTTCCTCCCCCGTGAAAACATTGTTTATTTACATCTTTTGCTGTACTATTAAAAATACTTTGTGTCTTTTATTGCAATCATTCTACTGGCAATCACACTGTTATTCAATAGCATTGCACTGGAAAAAGTGGGGACAGACATTACAGAAATAAAACAATCAGCAGTCACATTTTTAGGGACTTAGCAGACAAGGTATATTTGTTTTGATCTGTGATTTTAATTATCTTGTAAATTCCTGACAGTAAATTTCATGTCTCACTGTATGTTGTGTAATAGAGCTTGATTTTTTTTTATTATTTTTATTTAAATGTATCCACTTCAAAGTTCATTATGCCATTCCAGAGACTAGTGCTGATAAATTCCTCATCTGGATTCAAGATATTGGCAGAAAGACTAACTCCTCAAGTCTCTGGCACCAAGGTAACGTCTTGTCATAAATCCATGGGAAGCCAGATTTCATTAGTTCCCTTGGTCATGGAATTAATTGTTTGCTCTGGCATTGAGCACCTGAACATGGCTTTGGGCAGCAGGAAAAGCAGAGGCATTTTAATGCTGTTCCTCTGCTGTGTTTTACTTGATTTTTGTCTCAGGATTATGAGATGCCAGGGATGTAAAACAGCTACCAGAAAGATAAACAGCTGCCAGAAACAGGGCCTTCTGGTTTGTACTTTGAGCTGTGCATACTGTGTAGAGTTAAAAAAAAATAGTGCTTAGAATAATTTAAAGCAGAAATCTGTTACGTTCCTTCAAAATTACCCGTGCTTGGTTTAATAGATGCTGGATTAATTGCGTGCTGTCTGAGAGCTTTTGTTCCCCTCCAGAGTGGCTGTGGTCTGTGCCACAGAGGTGAATGCTACTCTACTGTATGGCAAATTTGACATTGAAGGGCTCTTTGTAGAAATAAGACTGCCATTCTCCCCCATTGTCCCTTTGATTAAACAGTGCCAGCAAAAGAGACAGTTTTGATGGTTGTTTTCATATTGTGGGCATCTGGCTACTAAGAGCTGGGCTGAGATCACCAAATCACAAGCTGCTTTAGAGATGTCTGTTTATGCACGCTGATCCCACAGTGATGTGATCCAGGGAAGTATTTGGATATGCACATGGAGGGGGGCCAGGGGGCAGGGAGGAGAAAGAAACAATTTCTGGGATGTGTGGTGAGGACCATTTGTTGCCTGTGTGTGCTGCTGTTTTCCAAAACAACTCCCCTGGTACCCAAACCCACCACTCTCCAGTATCCCTGAAATAACCCTGGGCTGGGGATACTTTGTCTTCACTTACACATGAACAGGCTTCCAGTGACCTCTGAGGGACATTGAAATAAAAAAAAAAATCTAATATACTACATGTGGACTCATTCATTGACTGCTCCCCATTTAAAACCTCTTTTGCAGATTCTCACATCCGTGTGAATCAGCACTCGGTGATGGCTCAGGCCATTCCTCAGAAGCTTCAGCGTTGGTCACAGGGACTCCGTAAGATTATAATGGCTTCTGGACTAGGTTGCTGGCACCTTCTGTTTGCTGAATAAACTTTAACACACAAAGTTCTTCCCAGAATTTTGACCGTCTCTTTTGGTTAGTACCAAAGCAAACAGAGAAGATCTTGGGAAGAGGGCACTCCCATTTCTTTCCACACATCTGTTATCCAAACAGATAAAAAGGCTACAGAAGCATTTTTCCTTGAACTTTTAATTGAAGTGCTTTAATATAAAAAAACAGTACATACAAGTTCTAAACTCCTGTTTTCTGCAGTTGTTTACACGTTTTCTAAGTTGCAACAGAATTAGCTATGTAGGTAGTCAACACTGCTAACAAACTACAGTACAAGTTACTAATAACAGTACAAGATGCTTGGAATACATTCTTGCAAATGTGTATGAATACCAAAGAAATCCTGCGAAGTTGAGAGGCTTCCAACAGCCATTTTCCTCTCCTCTCAAACCTCAGTAGGATTTCGCTTACAGGTTTCCTAACCACCAAAACACGGAAGGGCCGATCCTTGGCTGGTGCAAGCTGCGGTGGCTCCGTTGGCATCCGCAGAGCAGTGTGAGTTGCCACGATTCACTCTGTGCTCAACAGACACCTCCTGGCGGGGTGAAACACCATGCAGGTTTCCGTGCGTGACAAACTGATGGGCCTTCTTGGTCAGTGCTGGCTTAGCGCATTAAACAATGTATTTTTTTTTCTCAGGGTTTGAAGGCTGATCTCTTTCTCCAAGAAGCAATCAGATCAGGATGACTGAAGAACAGTCAGAAGCACCCCAGATTCTCATACTGCTCTGGGTAAAGCTGGGCAAATTTCCCTTAAAAAAAGCCAAGTTTTGAAGCCACCTCATCACCTCTCCTCCCCCACAGAAGGCTGGCAAAGCTATCAAGCACTTAATAAAACTGAATGTGAGATAAGAGGAGCAAAGGTCCTCCACACAAGCCATGTTAAAACAAATCTCTACATACAAACATTGTAACAATACAGTCACTTCAGAGTTCCAAAGAAAGGTTCACACTTTACAAAAGAGGAAGGGGGGGAAAAAGTAACACAGGAAGCTGTCCTTACAATTATGTACTGGTTCCCAAACCTGTAACCTTAGTCTGTGGCTGCCAAAAGTAAACAAATACCAAGTTAGATTGTGTGAACTCCAGTGAGGCCTCACGGGGTATAGCAACAGGCAACCTGGAGGCAGTGTACATAGCTGAAAAGGAATTTGAAAGAAAGACAGGCATTTTCTCCTGTTCTGGTACATGTACATAACCAAAGACACAATGACAAACACACCACAGAGATGGGTCTTTCCAGCCTTTGAGCCCACCTACCTGTCACCCAGGACTGGTCACAGAAAGGTTTTTCCTCTGAAATGAGATGGTATGTGGGGTTTTCTTCAGGCAGGAACCCTTATTTTTTTCCCTCATTCAGTTTTTTGACTTGTCTCTGTACCTGCCATGTGACTAATAGGACATTTGGGCTCATCTGAGACTGCTGTGTTTTTCTTACAAGCATCAATACAAAACCTCATGGTCCTGAAGACCAACATTGCAATGGCATGCTTCAATCAGCAGCACCCAAAACTCCTCCAGGCTATTCACCATGTGGCATTGGATTATTTTGGTGGGAAGCTACAGAAGCTGGTGAACCCATGACAAGGTTAGCGTTTCAATTCATCTGCACATTATGAAAAGACTGGGCTCCAATGTCTCCAGTTCAGACTAAGACACAAAATGGAAGTTCAGTTCTGCTGCAAAGAGGATAAAATATTATTTAGATCCAGAAGTTGGCATATTGTGGAAAACATGGTGGTGGCTCACAGTAAGAATTCTTCAGCTGTATTGCCTTTTCAGTGACTTTGATTTTCTGTTCGTGTTAATTTGTAAGTATAGTTTTCTCCAACCACATTTTCTTGACACCACAGTTATTGCATTACAAAAGCCACTACAATGCAATCACTCAACATACACACACATGTTGTATAGATAGGGGTATGTACAGCCAGGAAGTGGGGCAGCTTCCAATCCACAATTTGTTTTTTCCAACCCACAAGATGCCAGTTAGGTGAGACAGAAATAATCTAGAGCATCCTCAAATGTTGAAAAGAAGGCTCTGAGTATACAAGCAGATAGAAACCCCAAAACCTAAACAACAAGAATTAATGCTAGTGGAACATCTCCTGCTTTGTAGCTAACTAAGTTGCCCTAAAATGGTTCTCACCTCAAAGTTTAAGATGCAGAATGTGCAGCAAGTGCAAAGAAAGAGGTGTCCTCCCCTGTGAATGCAGGGAGTGAATGTGCTTTCTCAGTATTGCCTAGAGGTTACCTGGTACACCTGCTCTTCCCTAGCCCACTGTCTTTATAACATCAAGTCTTTTACTTCAATGCCTAGCTGGTAAGGCTAGACTATTTCATTATGAACAAACTTCAAGGTTAATGTTTTAGAAGATTAGAAACAGATACCCTGATTCTTTTTAAACAATAACATATTGTACACTTCTTGCTTCTCTTTATCCTTTTTCCACAGAGAAAAGCATCCCAATGGCAAGTTTTCCATCAGTTCTGAGCTAGCACAGCCAGTTCTAAGAGCTGAAATGTCGATCAGGCCTTCACAGCCTTTGCTTCCCTGCCAAGAATGCTTCCTGCCTCCTGAAGAAACCAGTCCATTCTGAATATTTCTGTGATGTAGACACTCTGGGATCCACAGCAGCTCATCAAATGCTCTTATGCTGGCCAGTCATTAGGAGCATTTATGATAAATTTCTGTATTTCTTAAACTATGTGTAATAAAAATACAACTACATACAATAAATTTGAAGGACTCTTTGTCCCATTGCCAAATTTATTTATTAGACTTAAAAAGAGCACAGGAAGGTACTCAGCTCTTCAAAAAGTTCTCAGAAATCACATCAGGAGCTTCTGATATTGTGCAATGTTTTTTCACCTCTATGCTGAGCCAAGCATTAGCAAACAACTATTGTGCATGTCACCAGCCTTGCACTGACAAGGCTTTACACAAAAAAATGTGATGAAACTTGCTGATTTCATCACTGCAACACTGAGCATCATCCCAGGTAAATGACACTCCAAAGACCAAAAGAGCCCTTAGGTACATTTGTCTAACAACCTCATCTTCAGACCACCCTGGACCTTCCATGACCCATATAAAAGCCCCTCAATTTTTTGCAGAAGGCTTCCAGGACACAATCTGTCAACAGGAGGCAAGCCACAGCAATGGGTGTGGCCATGGCTGACACACTCTATGGTTCTACTGTTTTTGATAAGAAGAAGAAGGATGGAAGGAGTCCAGCTGGTCCCTAAGCTCAAAGCTAGACATTGTTTAAAATACCTTTTCATTTCCAAAATGAGGAGATGTGATAGCAAAATCAATAAGATACCTAAAATAAAAGCCTTCAAGTTATTTTTTTTAAGCCATTTTTAATGATAAACCAGTGCCAGATAAAGGAGAAAGCCTCTGAAGTCAGAACCCAGTTCTTGGATGTTTTGCACTCAGACTGAATTATTCTTAAAAGGGGGAGTAACCTAAGAGCCTTTATGGTCTATTTTTAAATGAGAGGATATTTTTCATTTAAGTCTCTGTAACAGAATAATTTGAAAATAACTGAGGAAACCATGCAATCACAGATGATCTGTGTTCAGTGTGCTCTGCTGAAACTGCTGTGACTCCACTGCATTAAGAAAAGACATACATTATTCTGTAGCAATTGTCCATGACACTGAGGCTTACAGCATAAATATTGCAATACCTCATCCAGTTTCTGTATGATACACCAAATTTTATTGCAGTAATGTCTCATAATAGATGAAGGTGCTGCAGGGTCCTGTTTGGCCAATTGCTATAGGACCCTGGAGTGCATTTCATAAGCAGGGAATATCTCCCATGGGACGGGAGTTAAGATGAGGACTAGATGCCAAAAGAACCAGCTAAAAGCTTCATGTACAATTCTAGAAAATTATTTTCTGTGCCTCACACCCCCACCTTCTCCCAGCCCCTCCATTAAATGGGAGGTTCGTTTCCCTGCTTGCAGATAGTGCTGGATGCAAGATAATGGAGCATGGCCCTGCCACGCACAGCCGAATGCCTGTAAATCAAGAAGCCAGTGTTCTTTGCCAATGTGACAGATTGAAAAATGCTTCTGGTACTTCCATGAGTGGGTTACTAAGCAACACTTTGGCTTTCAGGGAGTAGCCCTGCTGGATGTGATCTCATGCACCGGCAGCCTGACCACATCCCCAGCTGGAGCACTGGGGAAAGGAGGGTGTGTGTGCCAGTAGCAAGGCTGCAAGGCTTCGCTTGGCTCTAACACAGGTTCCTTTGGGATGAGCTGTAATCACAACGGAAAAATATCCCAGGGATGACCATGGGCCTACCCACAGGATGGCTAAAAAGGAAAGATATACTGTTGGGAGAGAAGTAAAGCTTGGAAGTAAAGCTTTAAACACCTGTGGCATATCCTGGGTGGCTGTCTCAGAGCAAATGATGCTGAAGAGGACTGACTCCAGGGAGAGTTGCTAAAAATTATAGGGGCTGGAAAAGATTTCCACGTGAAGAGACAGATCAAAAATAATAGAAATGAATTAGAAACTAGATTAGAAATGAATAAGAGAGGGGAGGATGGAGCTGACTGAAGTGAGGTCTCATACAGGTGAGGAAAATAATGTGCTGCTGTCCACTGCTTCCTGATGTAGCAGTGAGGAGTTGTTTACAGAGAATCAGAGGGCAGTATACCGAGAACTGATGAAACAAGCTCAAACTCCACAAAGTCAGAGAGACATTTGCCCTGGTTGCTGAATGTTCCATCATTATCTTTTGCTGAGATTTCTCACTTTCCTTTGGAGCTTGTGACATGGCATCACTGGAGCCAGGCTGAGCCAGAACAGGGCAAAAACAGACCAGACTTATAGCCAGAGATAGAAATAACTGTTTTCTTGCATGTGTTTGGTGTGCTCAGCTATTAAGCAGCTATACACCTTTTCATAAAGACTAAAGTCCATGACTTGGCATCTTTAAGGATACCAGGCCAACCACAAAGTCAGTGGATGAATGTTGACTGAGAGCAGTTGAGAATCAGACCCACTTTTTATAGCATTGGTTCTCTTTCATGTGTTGGTAAGTCATGCTCCAAATTTGTTAGAATGCTGACACACCTTTCCAAAACAAGCAGGATTTTCTCTTTCCTCCTTCTTCTGTAATACTTACTATAGAACTCTAGATTTATTCCTGATCAGTAAGCAATGTTTACAGTAAATAACATTAGGATGATACACAAATATATGTATTTATAAATAACTTAAAGTCTCCTAATTAAAAATCAATACCACATCACACAGTGAGGCTGTGCCAGTGCCACTATTCAAAGATCATTACTTCAGTATTTTAAAAGTGAACTTACAAGATGATGATAAATAGCTTTTATTTGGGAGAAGTGCTATGATGTCATAGATTTTCCTTCTATTTTCCTTCAAAATAATGGGGACAATGTTGTCCCAAATCAAATAAAGTATCAACAGCAAAGATTGTAACTCAAGCTTCCTCACCCCCAATTTTAATTGTTGGTGTTTTTCTTTTCAACCACTTCTAATGGAAAGAAGAAAAAAAAGTGTATACCAATGGCAAATTCAACCTGAAATGGCAGATGAAGAACAGGTGAACCAATAAATTAGCATGTACAGAAGCTTCTGGTTCTTGTAAGATCTGACTGAGTCACACAGATAACAATTTACTTAAATACTCTTGAGTTTCTCTTTACACCTGCAATTCAATGAAATAAATTATTTCCAGGCCTATACCCATCACTTCTGACCCAGGCTGCAGTTCTGGAAGAAAGTCTAAGTAAACAGGAAGACTGCTGATCTCTTCTGCAGCAGAAGAAATGGCAAGCCATCAAGGTAAAGAGGAAATCTCTCTCACTTTTTAAAAAGAACATTTTATGACTAAAAAGTCTTTATTAACTACTGTATGGCCTTGAGATTAAATAAGCACACAAGCTTGATTCTCTGCAATGATCAAAGGTTTGCTGAACATTTCTAAGGGAGAGACAGAAGCTGATGGTTTGGTTTGGACCTGTCTATTTCTGAATTGTTCTAAACCTTTCAAATCAGTTTCAGTATACACTGTCTCTGAAATACTGTAAGAAAAGAAAAAAAATGAGAATGAACAAGGAAAGATATTCTGTAATGAAGCTCAAAGGAGATGACACTTGGAAATTCCTCATGCACAGCCTTCCCAAAAGGATGCAGGAGCACATCTCTAGTGTTGCACTCCGGGAGAGCTACAAAGGAAAAATAAGTAAGATATAAGATCCATGTCTTCTCCTTTGGTTTTCAGCAGATACTTCATTTTTCACTGTTGCTCACAAATTCTGCAGTGGGAGTACATTGTGAACATCCAAATGAGGTACTTTGTCCAGCAGAAGCACATGTTGAGGCTGGAAACAGATCTGTGCTTCACCAGAACTCATGGGCAGCAGAGGCTTTGGCCTTCCAGGCAGAAGCTCATGAGAAATGGAAGTCTTTATATTGTAGGCACAAGGGTCCCTGATGAGAATTAGCAGTTCCAAAATCGTATATGGCAACAGCAGGAGTCCTATCCGAGTGGACAAAATGTTGGACTGTCCTTTCTCATAGAGAGGTGTGCCATGGCAGCAAAGACCCTTCAGGCTGCTACAGAAGGGAACGCTCTCCCAGCCAGCCAATTCAATCAGTCAAGGCACAGAAAGGAGATGAACATGAAATGAATGTGTCATCCTTTATCAGTCTTTCCAAATGCAAAGAATAAAACCTGCCCTTCTCTCTCCCTAGCTTCTGAAAGTGGGAAGAGATGAAATATTTCCTGAGTCACTGTGGAGGTGAAACCTATAGTTTGTTACAATGAACTGAATCAGATGGATGACTAGACTGACAGGAGTCTGAAAGAAAATATCAATACTTGAAAAATCAGCAGTTTTCAGGTATGAAGTGTTTTATTTTTAACTTCATTCACACAAAGGGCAGTAAGCTGATCTGAAAATAGTAGTTGTATCATTTCAAAACAGCAGTAACAACATATATTCTAAATGTGCTAATGTAATAACACTTTACATTTTCACCCAACATGGCAGAAATACACAAAAAATATTAATAAACGGTTGGCTCAATTTCCCAGCTGCTAATTGCCTGGCATTCTCACTGATATTTAATAAAAGGGTAGAGCCTAAAACCCCTTCTGTCCCCTAGAGGTACCTGCTGTTCTTTACACTCCCCCTTTTCCCTCAGTTAAGTGTCTCAATGCACAATGGTGGGGGGGTGGAGGGGTGGTATTTCCAAACACCCCAGCGATGCAGCTGGAGAGACAGGAGAGTGATGCACCTCTCCTCTAGCCTGTGCTAAGGCTTGGCCATCAGGACAGCAAAATTGTGCTTGCACAACCTGCAGCCTGCTTCCTTCAAGACAGCCACTGACCCCAAGGGCTAAGGACACTGCCCAGGAGCGTCAGTCACTCTCGCCCTTGTCTGCAGTGCAGTGAGACCTTGTGCCCCAGCCAGCACCACCAGAGACAGAGCTGGGCCAGTGCCAGCACTCTCCGCAAAACTGCACCCCAGGAATGGGGACATGATGCTTTGGCCCTGGAGGATGGCATCAGCACTGGTAGAATGGGGACATGGCCTGAGCCTGCAAAGCCAGGGGAGCACGATGGGGAGCGGGCTGGGCAGCTGCACTTGTAAATCAGCCCCCTTCAAACCATAGACAGCCCCCTCCTCTCCCTGCCCTTCCAACACACCTGAGTTTATCTTATGTAAACCAGATGAGGTTTGCTGCCTGTCCTGAAAAGCCATTCAACTACTGCTGGGGATGGAGGTCATTGCTAGTAATTATATCACCACTGAAGATGGATTTGGCTGCCTGCCAGTCACAACTCCTGCCCTCTTTTACCAGAGAAACACAGCCACAGCAACTAAGCTCTTTTGTTCCTTCTGCAGGGTTTTGGATCTTTCACATCCAACTCCTGCCTTGTCACCTGCTCCTATCTCCCAGGCAGTGTCATGGGCCTATGGCTGGCAGAAATAAATGGTGTAAGGAACAGCTCAGAAGAGCTGGCTCTTCTTGCTCTGCCACAGCCTTGGGTCTGCAGCACGGTGGTGAATAGCAGCACTTAGGGCTCAAACACTGTTTGTAGGCTCCAAGTGTTTTGCAAAGGCAGCTAAGAATTGACATCCTGTCTTTTCTCTGGAAGCGAGGCACAGATTTGAGTAGCTGCCCACAGCAGTGCCACAATCCTTGTAAGTGGAAATAAGCCTGTGCCTTATAGCTGCACATAGGCAGGGTGTGGGGAATGTCCCACTCCCAGACTGGCTAGGGGCAGCTCTGAGTGCCCCTGTGATGGGCAGCTGGGCACGACCCACAGCTCTGCAGGACAGGCTGTCCCCCATCTGGTCAGCATCCAGAACTGAGCTCTGGGTTTGGCCCTCAGTCCGTGAGCATCCCTGCCAATTTGGCTGGGGGCTCCTTCTGCAGACACCACCTATTTGGGGGGGCTGGGGCAGCACCCCCTGCTCCTGCCTGGCAGCCGTGGTCACCCTGCTCAGCTGCAGGCTCCCTTCCTCCTGTCACCTAAAAGTGGGAGATGCTAAGATCATAATGAACCCAGACCAGTTAGAGAAGGAGGCTTTCCTGACCTGTCTGCCTGCTCCCCTCCATAGAACTTATTTTCTCAAAATTATAGAACTGATCAACTGTTAAAATGTCAGGTGACCTCCTCGTGATCATCCCACAGCTTCCCATAACAAGATTGAAAAGATAATCTATTTTTTAATAATGTCCTCCATAAAATTTATGTTTACTTTCCTCTCAGACTGGTGCCAGATTTTTCCCAATATAAATTACATTAACATTCAAATATTGAAGTGATTCTTTCGAAAAAGATTGAAACAATAATTTTCAACTCTTTCTCTTGTTCCCCCTTAGTTTTTGTATTAAATAATTTTCCAGATTGGACTTCAGTATATGAATAATTATGGTTCTCTCAAAAGCAGATTTTTTTGAAAATAAATTCATTCCACACAGAAAAATCATGCCCAGCTCTACCTGGAATTTTCTTGCCCGTAATGCACACTATCCCTCTAGCAGTGACAAGGTTAATTAATATTCCTTTCTACCCCCATCCACTCCTCACCTCCCAAGTGACCCCTGTCAAAACACATGCTGTAGGTGTAAAGAAAATGCTAAAGCCCCATAACACTGCATGGTGCAGGAGAATCTTCCTTTGGGGCAGAAATGACTAAGCTCCTTTTAAAAAGAGATAAAAAATCATTATTTCAAAGTTACTTAGAGTAACATTTGCTTCAAAAGAACACAATGGTGGCTTTGCTAGCTCAAGAACTGGTCTGAGGTATGTTTACAGAATGTAAACTCTGTGCCCTGTAAACTTGATGCAACAACACAGTTATGGAAGCACAGTTTGGGGGCGGATCAGGACCCATCTCATGTTTCTTAAAGGTATTGCCTTTTCCAAGCTATGGGGGAGGCCCTGTGATGGCAACACGAGTTCATTTCCCCAGTGGTACTCCTTGGATGCCCCCGTTCTGTGGTCATTTCTCCACCCCTCTGATTTCTGCATCTGCCCCAGCAGGTGCTGCCCTCCCCAGCCAGTCTTCCCAGCATGGACAGAAAACTGGGCAGCGCAGCACACAAACGTGATGGAGGGAGAGCCAGAGGCAAGCCATGGTTTCACACAATACAGTCTGAATTGCTTGATCTCTGGAACAGCCCAAGGTGGCCAACACAAAGTAGATGGCATTGTGAGCATGAAGGAGGTAATGTGCAATTTACTGCATCAGTAAAGACGATTTTCTCTAACTGACCTTTTTTAGGTTATCCAAAAGGAGTTAAAAGTAGAAGGATCATGTGCATATGTTTAGCTAACGTACTTTAAGGCCATTATGCAGACACACTTGTATTTAAATACATCCTCTCCCACAGTAAACATCTGTTTTCATAATAAGGCCAGGAAGAACACTTACATCATCCAGCCTGACTTCCTTTATAACACAAGCCTTTTTCAGTCAGACATTCCCGTGACTAAATAAGATTGTGTTTAATTAAAATACATCTAAGAATCTGTCTGTTCTTGATTTGAAGTCTTAGAGGCATGCAGGATCTACCATCTCCTGGTAGTTTGCCCTGATTTGTGCTAAAATATTAATTTGTCTTGCCTACACAAAAGAGTTTTGAAAAACACCATTGTTCACCTTAGGGACTGCCAACAAACTTGCATGTCCTGCCATAGCAAGAGAGAGAGCAGCACACTGAGCCGGGGTGCTCACACTGTTTAGTGCCCAGAGCAGCTCTCTGGAAAGATTGCCTGACAGCAGATGGTGCTGCCCAAGTCACACATCCCAGCAGTCATACAGGAGGACTATCCCCAGTGGGGCAGCAGGTGACAGGGAATCAGTTATCAGAGTTTCTAAACTCTTCTTCACCCCCATGGTAGTGCCACAACCTCTCCACATCTCAGCAAAGCTGGTGTATTTTTCACCTGGGAGGTCAGTCACTATTTCTGAAGTGCACCAACACACATGGCTCTGCACGCGTGCTAAAAGTGTCACTGAGAGGTCCGTTCCAGCCCCTTATCTTGGACTCAGCTAGTGAAGAAGGGAGGCTGTCGCTGGAGGAAGTTCTCTGGATGGAAGAGCTTGTGTCTAATCTGCTGCCAAAGTTACCTGGAGCTGCTTGGCTACACAGCACACAGCATAAAGCCGGAGAGATGAAACACAGCTGGTCCACTGTGGATATGCACCCTGTCACACTGATCTCAGATGGCAAACAATGCTTTGGCATTGAAGATCTAGCAATCTGTCCTTCTGTCATACCTCATTAGTGATGAAACTTCAGCAAGGCCACGGAGGAGCTGTATTTCTCAACATGAAAGGTATTGTTGGCTGCAGAATGGTTATGGGAGGTAAAAACAGCTCTGGATCAAAACCACAAAATAGGAAAGCAGGTGTGCACAGTGAGCACAGCTCCTTTAGCAATGTCTCTGTCACGGGGATGGAGACCACTGAAATTCTGCACCAGATGGTTCCACCAACTAGGCTCCCTGAGACTTACATGATGAGTCACGAGTGTCTGCTTAACACACAGGCCAAAGAATCATGCATGTCCTCTCTGTTTAGGAATGCAGACATTGTCCTACTCCTCCAAGGTCAGTGTAAGCATCAGACACTGGAAGGTGATGGCCATTTTTATGATGGAAGTCCTTGGTCTAGCAGGACTGGTAGCTGAGGACCAGCCTGAACACTAACCCACATCTGCTGATCCCACCACCAGCACCATCATAAAAGTTTTCTCCAGCACACACACTTCTCATTTCCAGTCACTCTTCCCAAAATACCCATTTACTGTGAGAGAGCCCAGTGGTGTCTCTGGTGAATACACACTTGCACTTCTGGCCACAACAGTAACAGGACTTTGTATGAGACTGAGCTATGTGATGGTCCCAAAATACCAGATCAGCAGGGTTCAACCATACCAACAGATGGCTGTAAATGCTCATGCAGATCATCTGTGTCCTCCAAGTGTTCCTCAGGGCCAGGGCAGCTCCAGACTGGGAGGAAGATGCTTTATTTTATATTTGCTCAAGGGCCTTGTCCCCACAGGTATCAGACACCTGATGCAAGTACACAGGCTTCCACTTTGCTCTCTCCAGACTTGATGCTCAAATTTCTTTGTGCTCTCAGCTCATTGAAGGGCTGACACATGGGAAGCAAAAGATATTAAACCAATTTTACAGGTAGCCTGTGCAGCTGCTCCAGGAGAGTCTTGGTCCAATACAATTAGGAAAAATACTTTCTGTATTTTTTTATCTTAACATGTTAAAATACTCCTGCTCCAGCCTGAGAAGAGGCTGCAAGAGTAGGTGGGAGAATCCAGTAGCTGACACAGCTACTTTTGGTGTAGAAGCTGAACAAAAGGGGAAGAAATTATCTAAATAATGAGAAAAAGTGCACTAGGTCAGTAGAGCTCATCCTAACTAAGTGTAATTAGCAGGAGAAGGAAGAAAAAATAGCTCACCAATATTGTCTCACAATGTCTTTCAACTGTTTGGGAATGTTTACATTTGCAGAAGAGTTTTGACCAATATAAAAATGCCAAATATAATCTTCAGTATCCTTACCTACTTGTACCAGCAACATGAGCCACATGCTGCTTGGGACTCTCATAAATTTATATTATTAACCCACTTAAATCTATGCATAGAAAGTGATATACATCATACCTAAAAAACTGGTTATTCTGGGCTACTTGGCAGTTCAGGGAGTGGTAGGTTTTTAACCTTAAAGAGACATTTTGTAGAAAATATTTGATGTACTTATTCTCCTAGTAATATCTTAAATAATTCAAAGGTCTTCAACTGCAATAAATTTTTTTCAATGGATGTTAACACTTAATATTTTCTTCATTTCACATGTAAATCTTTGTTTAAATAAAGTAGAACTATTCCTATTTAAATTTTTTAATCATTATGAAAATTCTTCTTTTCACATTAGGTTCAGCAGGTTATTCTTTTCTTTAGAGCTGGGGAAGGTTTTTAGACAAATCATGTCATTGGCCAAAAATGTGGTTGCAGAGAATTTGGGGGAAAATTGTTTGGAAATTCAGTTAGATCTTGATAATTACTTTGACAAAAAACAGTAACACTTAGGAAATGCTGAAAGCCCAGATTAGACAATGCCCAGAAAATGCAGCTTTCATTTGCAGAACATTTTAATTTAGAAATTTCAAAAAAAATTAATCAAAGTGCTTCATTTGACCTTAAGCCAAAATTGTTCCTTTTTGCAACTTACGTTAGATTGCTCAAAAAACTGACAATTTTCACCTTCTATGATCAATTTAGGATGATGATTTTTCTTTTGTTCCATTTTCTGAGCTAAAAAGAAAGTCAGTTGCATACAAAAGATTTCTCACTCATAATTTTCTGAACAAAAAGAAATTATGTGTCTGGAAGGTATTGTTGGCATTGCAGTGGGATGGTATGCCTGAATATCCTGAATACCAAAGGCATTTCTAAGCATCTGAGTGTGTACATACCAGTACTGCTCTTCCTTACACTTAAAACAGATTCCTAATATCTGCCAAATCAGGGCATTTGATTCAATGGAGAAAGTGTAACTCCAAAAAGTTTTGATCAGTGCTTCTCTTAGTGACAATGCGCTGTTCATGAACTGAGAAGTATTGAACTAAATGCAACTCTCAGAGCACCCCTCTTAAGCACCCATGCATCTACAGAGTGGTTGCAGTAAAGAGTTTTCCAGTCAAGCCTGTGAAGAGAAACACCTGGTGCTGCTCCCAGCTGAAGTACTCACCAATAATTCCTTGGGAAATATCTTACTACTTTTTCATTTAAAAAAAGACGAAACAGAAAGCACGAAGCCACACAAAATTGACTTCTCCGTGTCAGTCTAACAACCCTCCCCCTTCCATAATGCAAGTGAGCCTGTTAATGGCAAGCAGCAACCATGCACAGCAGTGAAGAGATTTCATCCAGATTCATTGGGAAAGTACACAGTCCTAGCAGAGCCCAGGAGGTCTGGCATTAGTGACAGTGAGTACCACAGATACCTCTTCCTGTATTTGAGTGTCCGTTCGTTTGGATGTGGATTGTGTCTTTGTGTTCTGGATGGGAATTGTGTGCTGGTATGGCAACACCAGGAGCAAGGTGTTTCTTGACTGCTGGAGCTCCTCAGGCCTGGTAGCCAAAAGCTGATGCTCTCTCTCTGAGCAGTTCCTGGCACAAGTGACAACTCCAGCTCCCTGCAAATGAAGAAATCCTTCTTATAGGGATGACATAAAATCCAGACACTCAGAGATTGTGTCAAGATTGGCTTGAATAGTATATCAGATATTCCTAATATTGGAATTGCCTGTAGTTTTGTGAAGCAGCCTCTGCTGCCCTGGCTTTTGTGTCCATAGGCTTTCTACATGAGCTACAATGATGCTGGGGTGTGCATTACAATGAGGTGTTATATATTTTCACACTTTCAATAAACCACTTCCCAATGGAACAGAAACCTTTAGCTAATTATTAGCTGCATTTCCAAATTTTCCCCTCCTGATTTAGCTTCCTTTTTACCAAAGTTACAAACATTAGCTCCTGAATGCATATTTGATTTGTAATTATTCTTGTCCTGCCCCTCACGTAAACCGCAGTCACTCACACTCACAAGTCTCCCCCAATTCCACTGCTCTCTGAAGATTTTAGTCAGAGAACCTCCGATGGTAAGACTTATTCCTCTGCTCCACAGCCAAGTGACAAGCTCCAACCAGTCATAGTAGTCAGACTGAACCCCTTGCAGAGGTCGTAACTACATACCAAATGTAATAAAGACCACAAAACCCTCACCCTGCCGAGACAGAAACATATCACAGAGCAAGGAAGGTCATTCCCTTTAACCCAGTCTGCTGACAACATGCTCTCAGATGTTCCAGAGAGGACCTCCCTGTCTGAGGCTTTCTCCCCAGGACTTTGACTTCTTAGGAAGTCCAAAGTCACATTTCACAGGCCTCAGTTCAGTTGACTAAATTGAGGTGACCAATGACATGTGGGACATCCAAAAGTACCCATGACCCACAAAACAGCTATGTTCTGTAAGAGGTGGAGACCAGGCAAGACTGAATAGGATACCACAGATCACACTAGCGCTCCACATCTATTAATTTTGTTTCTTTCCAGTACTACCTCCCTTTGCTTTGCTACTGTTTCCTTAACCCTGCATGGTTCGAAACACCTTTCTGAAATTTTTCCCTTCTCCCAAAAGACTTTATTGTGATTTTCAAAGCAGACTTCAGTCATGTGTTACCTTCTGGGGGCTCAAAGACTGGTGGATTCAAGCAATACATGTGATAGCCACGGTCACAGTCATCACAGAAGAGCAGCTGGTCCTGAGACAGGTTTGTTGGAGAGACAGTAGGGAAACAGGGAGAGAAGGAGAGGAGAAGAGAGAAAATGATGTAAATTAGTCTCTTGCCAAGATGAAAACATAAGTAGGGTAACCAGCAATGCTCAGCTGGGAATGCAGAGCTGCAACAACAGAGACTAAGAGACTACTGGGAATGTAAAAGCTAGAAGCATCCCATTTTTTCATCCATGATTAGCCACCATATTCCTGAGAGGCTGCAGAAAGCCTCTCTCAGCACAAAGACAGTTCAGTTTCTAGCTAGAAAATCACAATGAGAAGTGAAGGGATTCCTGTCCAAGATGGCCTCATGATGCAGGAATAAAAGCTGTTATGCTGAGGATATGCTGTACTGAGAGGACAGGTTTTCCAGGGCTCCTGTGTCACCATGTGCTGATCTCATTCCTTCAGAGGAAACCTTTGACTCAGACAGTTTTTCTAAGACTTAGCTGAGTACTTTTTTTTGTGAAACAGATGGAAATTACATGACCCCACCATGTGGTCTGCAGCTCTTTCATATATTTGGGGTGAAAAAAGCTGCTCTGAAGTATCCTGTGATTCCTAGGGCAGAACAGCTCCCCGGGTACAGATTTTTTTATGCTAAAGCAGAAACAAAATCTCAGCCTTCAAATTTATTCTGCTCTAGGGAATATAGTGTTAGCTAATCACCTCCAAAGTTCTCCAGCCACTGTCAATTTTCCAAGGTTCTCACAGGCCACCAAGGACCCTTAGCATCAGATTTTAACTGCAAACCCCCACAGGGAGGACATTGCTCAGCTGCAGGCTCTGGAAGTCACTGGAGCTGGTGAGACCTAGCCATCTCGCTTCAGACGGTTCCATGTTTCCCAAGTCTTGTAATTAAGTTTAAAAAATCATACCAAGAAAGTAAAGAAAATCAGGGACAGAAGGAGCTTACTTTCCTCTCTTGGGTTATCATGTATTCACATCTACTTCTGAGTATCATACTGAAAGTTCCCTGCAACAGGAATTCACGGCCCCCAGCTAATTTCTATTGCATAAGTACACAAACCACAAGTATCAGCATCTTAAGTGGCTCTACATGATACCCGTGGTAATTTCAGCAGAGACCAGTGGCTGAATGGGGACACTGGGGAGAAGCCCACCTCTGCTCCCAGGGGTGGCTCTTCCTTGGAGATGCATGGAAGCAGCAGTAAAACAACAACCCACACCAGTGCCACATGCTTCTCAAGGGTGGGCATGGCAGCAGTGACGCTTATTCGCATGAAAAGGAAAATGGACTCACATCGTTCTCTGAGGTCCCACAAAGGCTGCAGGATTTGCACTCAATGCATTGCCACTGATAGGTTTTAACAGCCTCAGTCATGTTTGTGGTGAATTGCAGGCAGGTCGGGTGTCCTGAGGAAGATCGGAAACAACGGTCATTGTTAAGGCTCACTTATTGCTTGTTAATTAACCGGTATTAAATTTGGGAACAAAACACACATGGACATGGACTGATCACAACATGGGCTGCAACTAACAGATACCAAAGAGGAAAGCAGGCATTAACCCTTTCGCTGCCGGGCACAAGAGAAAATCAGAGTCATCTCCACCCATTCCCCATTGGCAAAGCAGTTTTATTCAGAGCTCTTAAAAATGGTTTGGCTTTGAGTTGGTTTTTGTGGGGATTTCTTTTTTTTTTTAAAGAAAACAAGAAAAAGGATGAAATCAGAAACAAACCCAATTTCAAAGAGAGACCATCCGTCTTAATAGAAATTGGACTACAGTTTCAATTAGCGTTGTTTCGACCGGAACGAAGGACCTGGTGGAAATTAGGTTATTCTCCATTTCACAGCTTCCCTTCCTGGTGTCCAAATGGGTGGAGCAATTCTGTAAACTTTGCTTAAATGGAAGCAGTAGCGTACAGAGAAGACGCAAGACGGGATGGAAGGATATAGCTTTTAATTTTTTTAAGAGCTCTGCCACTAAAGTTGGTTGGCACAGAAGAAACCAAATCGCACAGCTAATCTTCCAGGATCAAAACAGGAAACCGAAAGGAAAAAAAACCCAAGCCAACTCCCACAATGAACTAAATGAAAGGAATAAAGAAGGGAAAGCTAGCAGAACAGTCACATCTAATTGGGAAGGACAAATTGCCAGAGTTACAACCCCCGCCCCTACATGCGTGTCGACTGCAGCTTTGCAAAACAGCGGTATCACAGTAGCAGGGTCAGCAATAGGCTTTCTGGAGGGGAAAATACAAACAAACAAACAAACCAAAGGTAGGATCAGTGTTCCTTCTGCAAAACAAAACAAGACAAATACACCGCTGAAATAAAGTACTGTACTTCCAAACCACCCTTACCTGGCTGAGACATTGCCTAAGTCACCTGCAATAAGCTCCTGCTTGCCTTCTTGGAAAGGCCCATATTTAAAATCCTTCTCTGACATACTTTAACACTGTGCATAATCAGGGAAGGGAGAATCAACTGCTCATCCGTAGAAAGACTAGGAACACAGGTATGCACATCAAGCACTGTCACCCGCCTCTTCTAGAAACTGGCACCGTAAGTTGCGTGGGGTTTTCCGCCTCTACCCGATCTGCTGTTCCTAGACTACAAGCAATGGATTGGAAAACATCTTTTCCACTTCCACCAGCCTAAGTGCCTTTTTAAGAGTGGAGAAAGAAAGGCTGTTTCTCCAATAAGAAAAAAAGGCATGTCTATGGTAGGTGTGGGCACAGATGTGTCATCTTCACTACCAGACATATCAGTAATATTTTGCTGTCTCATCACAGTGCCCATCACCACTCTATGAAAAGTTTCTTTATTTTCCAGCTAGTGAAGCAAACAGTTGCTGAGAATTGCTGGATAAGGAAGTAATGCTGTAGGGAATATACTTCTTTTTTGTGTCAATGATACCACCAAATGATGTAATAAGAATTTTTGTTCTCCAGTTGTATTTGCATGGCTGTAATACAACAACTAAGCCTGTCCAGCAACGAAGTGTGTATGCATAATTATTCAATAAATTGAAGAGAAAATAAAGGATATATTTAGAGAAGGAGGAATCAGTGAAATTGCTCATATCACTCTTAAGCCTTTGAATAAAGAAATCTCTTGACAATACTGATGAGCTCAGATGGGCTAAGAAGATCACAGGGTTTTGGAGCCCTTGAAATGCCAGTACAAAACAAATGGCAGTTTTTACTGAGATTTACAGTGGACCAACTAAAGTTCTGGGGACCTTGAAACTGCAACTAAGCAAAAGGAGATGTGAAAAGATACCTTTCCTTGCTGAGAGGATCACATGCTTTCTTATACTACTGAACTAGCAAAACCTGACATGACACAGAAATGTTCCTCCACATATGATTTACACTGAATGCAAACCTTATTCCAAGACCGGTAAATAGAACAAATGTGCCATGCTACACATCAGGGAGGAATTCATCCCAACAGCAGAGAGCTGCTTCCAGAAATGTTGTGCAGTGCTGGAATATATCACAGAAAACAACTCATATAGGGAGGTGAATTAATCAGAGAGTTAAATAGCTTCAGTCACATTTGAAAAGAAACAGAAACAATGGAATCAAACTTACAGAAACAAATCCCAGCTAAACGCATGAACATCTTCACGTGCTCACTTGCCTGTGTACACACATTGCTCATTGCAGAGACTCCAGCTGAAGGTCCTCCCTTTCTAACACAAATGAGGGTCAGGTCCTGTTCACTACTTCATCTCTTTCTCTTCATAGCCATTCCTGCTCTTTTCCAGTTATCAGTCTTGACTGTTTTGTTCCTCATTTGCCTCAAAAACACCTCTGCAGGTCTCCTGTGTGGCATCTCACATCTGTGGTGCCTCATCCTTGAACTGACACATCCTATCTCTATTGCAGAGCACTTCTTAAGAACCACACCTACCACAAGCCTAAAAGAAATGGTCTCTTGTGGGCTGAGGGTTCCTTAGAAAAATTAGGAATAGAGCAAGGGCCACAGCAGTTTCTTTTTAGTAGCAATGCAGAAATATTTTGCAAGAACACGCCAATTCATTCACTCACTTAGGCTCTCTCCAAATACTGTGACTACAAGAGTGGAGCATGCATAGCTGCAGGTTGCTCTCTGTTAGCCCAGGGCCTATAGTATGTATAATGCAAAAAGAATGTCTTTCTTTAGCCTTTGAGTCAGATGTTCTTTCACATTAAGCAGCATTCCTTGTGGTACCATGACCCTGGCTTAATGTCATTGGAAAGAGTATTTTTACTTATACTATCAGCATGGTGAGGCACTGTAGTATATGGCAAGCATGCCACTAGATACTCAAAATGTTAAAATTATTTTTTCCTTTTCTCCTGGTTTCTCCTTCTTCCCAGTTTCTTTCTCTTTCTTTTATTTTCCTGCTACTTTTGTTCAAAACCTAGTGTTTTACATGCTATGAGAACATTCACACATCCAAGACTTTCTGAGGCAGTGTTACTGAATACCATCGCTGCTCCGTATCACAGAACTTCTTAGCATTCCCTCTGTGTCAGAATACCTGAACACAAAGTCCTGTAGCTGCATGTGGCAAGCTACTACAGGTAGATTCAAATTCATTTTTTTCTTTTCCTAAGAAAGAAAAAGGCTAGTTCAGGCCACAATTTTCTTTTGTACACAGAGCAATCCAAAATGTGATTCAAGTTACAGACACTGCGGTAGTACACAAGCCAGAGAGCTGAAAGGCTTCTTGCTATGTGTTTAAGATGGAGAAAGAGGTTTATTTCACCTAATTGTTTGATGAACAGCATTTGCTGAGACTAAGGTGTGCAGCAGACTCTGCAGCTCAACCTCAGTTAATAATTCAGGTGGTGGCTCCACCCTGGGAAACCCTGGATCACTCTCACAAGTCTGTATCAGCTCAGCAGATCTAATAGGGGGAGGAAGTAACACATATTTATGGTGTCACCAAAGTCAATAGACAGACATCTAAAATACACCCTGGGAGCAGTTCTGTTGAAGGAGAAGGCAGTATGTTAACACTGACAGTTTCTAATCTACCATAACTATTCTCTCCCTAAACTTTTGCTATGCTGCAATAGCCATAAACAACAGACAGGGACAATAAAATTTGCAGTGAGGTTTTCAACAGCTCATCCCTTTTGTCTTAAAACAATATTTTAAAGTGTAGATCAGGTTTGAAAGCTCCCTCATCTTTGTCAAAACTCTCCTCTGGATCTGAACTTTGAGACTGAGACCATATTTTATAGTGACATCAGAGTTTCACATGCCACTGGCTTTAATTGTACATTATGTCCACCAGATATCTGGTCAGAGGAGTGGGGAGGCGAGCACATTCAGAAACCATTTCTTGCATCCAGTACCTGATACAATTGCAGGCTGATGGGAAAGATAATACATAAATACCCTAAAAATGTCTAAAAATCTCTTCTGCTTACACTGGCTGTATAATACTAAAGACCAAAACTGACATTAAAGGGCAGGAGCAATCTGCTGCTTCCAGACGCTCTGTGACCAGTGAAGGCCTTAGAACGGCTCATTAGTGCTTTTTCAATAATGGATTCTGCATTGAAAGATTAATTGCAGCCATGTGCTCTGTCACACCCGCCACAGACTATTTAAGTTAACAATCCAATCAATAACCTTTTTTAAACAAAGGCAGAGATTATCTTGAGGAGTAAAAAAATAAGCAAATACTCTTTTTTATAAAAAACTAATGTGAAATTATTTATATAGAATAAAAGGAATTTTTACCCAATTTCCAATTCTTTACATTATCTTCATAGTATTGTGGTGGGCCTTTTAATCAATAGCATGATGAAAACTCACAGGCCTCCTGGCTATATTGCATCAGATTTATTCCATAAACTTTCAGGTCTTTAAACAACCATAAATACATATTACAGATATAATGGCCTATGTCACAGGGGCCCCATCCAAATAATGGAAGTTTACATGCAAAGAAAATGCATAATTTCCTCCTGCTAAGATTGAATAAGGTTTGTTTTTTTTTTGTGGCCACTGCCATCATTAGACAGAATTATTACCATTACCTGTACAAAGGAAGAGAAGCTTGTAATTCTAATAGGTGATACAATTTTATGATTTAAAAAGGTACCCTTCATTTGTCTAAGAAGGAATGCTTCTGCATATGCAGAGTCAACAACAGTCAGATTAGAAAAAGCCCTTTAAAACTCAGACTATCCAAGCACACTGAAAGGCTTGGCTCTGCCAGAATCCCAGGGCTCAAGAAGCTGCAACTCTCAGAAAAAGACCAAACATTCCTAAGGGATGAGGTTGTGGAGCTCTCAGCATTTTCCTGGCCCTTCCTATCTTGCAATGTGATGCTGTTACAGTGTAGAGACACGTCTCTAATACGTCACATATGTGACAGAATATGTCACACCGTGAACAGAAGCCTTCAAAAGTGTTCGTGGGGTAAGGATCCAAGGCAGCACTTGCCACACTATCTCTGTGATATGGAGAAGCAGGAGTATTTCATTACAGAAAAATATAACAGCTTTAGACCAGGACAGGGGTAGATGTTGGAGGCTGAAGGTAAAGAGCTCTCGTCTCACCCCCTTCAGTACAGGCCCTGCTGAATCCAGCTTCTTAAGAAAAACATACAAACAAACAAAAGAAAGTCTCACAGGCACCAAATTGGGATTTATTATTATCAGACAGGAGAGGAAGTATCACCACTGTGAATTTCTGTGTCCTGACTCAAGTGAGAAAACCTAGCTGTTTCTCCCAGTGTGTTCCAGTACTGCCAACTCTGCTAAAGAAGTGAGTCCAAAAGGATTCAGTGGTTTCACTGAATAGTCTGGTCGGTCTGATTTGGTCAGAGACCAACTCTCCTCTATTCTAATATGTCACAACATGCCAGTAATTGTGGAAGAATTAATGCCTTTAATAATTGATGGATCTCTGAAACAGCTCAGCTGTAGAAGAGCTTATACTTCCTATTATTTCATTTTCTGGCTGTACAGTTGTTCTGGCCAGCATGGACAGAGCTAAAACTGAGCCCACAGAAAGAGAAGGGGCACTCTGCTGCATTAGCACAAGGACTGGTGGCCAGCTGCACTCCGGAGGTGGTGGTTTGCTTCTCAGTACTGCCAGTTCCAGTAGAAGAACTTAGATAAATTACAAGCAATTATTCAAATATTTGGCACTGATACAAGAGAGCCCACTTTAATTGTTCGCCCAAGGGACAAATAAAACTCCTGTGTAAATGGTAGTGGGTTCAGCCCCAGTTGCAGTTTGGCAGGTGTAATTGGAGAAAGCAGAACAGACCTGTGCTTGAAAGCAAGGCCAGGGATCTTGGGGAAGTCATAAAATGGTGGTGTGGGACAGGTAGAACTTGCAGCTCACTCTCCTGCACTGCCCTGCTGTTCCTTTAGCTGTGCAAACACCAAAGGGCACAAGGAGCAAAAGAGTAAGCTCCTGCCAAAAGACCCCTCACCTCTAGGCACTCTCCAGAAAATTTCATTGCCTGAGGAAGGTCCACCCAACCAGCTCTACTCATGCACAGCTTTGACTCTACAACACTGCATAATTTCCTCTGAAACCATTTTAAGCATCAAGAGCATCAGCTGGGATAAGGAGTCTGGGTTACAGAGGGTATATGAAGAGCAAAACTTGGCTCAGGCCACTCATGTGCAAAAACACAATGAAGTATGCACAGATGTGCACAGACCCACATGCACACAGGGAGATCAGCTGTGCACAAGGCAGTGTAACTCTGGCACAGGGTGGCAGGAGGAACTGGATGGGATTCAGGGGTGACCTCTGGAGCATGCAAAGGGACAAGCCAGGAGTTATTCTGGGTTTCCTAATGGTTTGTCAGTCCAATCACTCCCCACACACCATCCCTGTGGTAGCAGATGCCCCATATCTTACAGGAAAACTGCTTGAGACATGTTTTAAAACAGTTTTACTGCAATAGGTTTGTGTGTGCCTCTCCCTGAGTACACCCCTTCCTCAGCGTGCACAATCCAGCCATATCTTAGCAGGGAGAAATGAAAATAAATAAATCAGAGATTTTAAAAGCTTTAAAAACTGCCAACAATTAACTTTGGTGCACACAAATCACTGCCCTGGGAGAATATTGCCCAGATTTGGGCTGGTGATGCTGCAGCCAGGCCCTCTGCCCTATGTTCAGGTTTGCCAGAGAGAGGATGAGCCCTGCCAGGGTTTCTGCTGCTCTGTGGATATCCCCCTCCGGCCAGGCATACCTGCCCTTCCAAAAATGCCTGGGACAGGCTTAAATCTGCACCTCCATTTCTTATCTCCCAGGGACTTGGACTGGGGCAGATCGAGGGCACAGGCCCGTCCCTCTGTCCTCCCCTCTGAAGCCAAGCCGTGGGGACTTGGGCACACCTGACACGCGCTGCTCTTTTCACTGCCAACACGCTGTGCTAAGGCAGAGCTGAGCTGCCAAACTGAGCCTGCACATTTGCATCCTGGGGGATGAGAAACAGCGTCCCAGCCTTAAAGCCAAAGGAGATGCCGCATCCCAAAACCAGACAGCACTCGGCTCCCTCTTCTTCCAGACTAGCCCCTATTAACCACTGTTGGCCGCTAGACAAAATGGCTATTTCTTGCCTAAGAAAAATAATGCGGGAGCACTCAAATAACCTTGTAGCGAAGCATCAGCTTGTTAATGCACTGGTAAGTCATGCCAGCGCTGTACAATTCCTGGGGGTGAATTAGGTCACGGTGACCTCCAGAAACACCACCAGGCCGCCTGCCGCGCGCTGCATTATGGGTAACGATCTGCTAATTGCCAGGAGGCGCTTGGGCTGCTCACCAACACCAACAGGAAGGAAACCTGCCTGCAGGCACCGCACGGACTCCATATGCCGGGGACATCGCTCCTAATGACGAGAATAAACCCATTTATAGAACATGAACTGGCCAGGAGGACAAGCACTGAATGCTAATGCTGCCCAGGCGGTGCGGCTCGCCGGGGTTGCTGCCGGAGACCCCCTGCAAAACCCCTGCGTGTGAGGGGCTGGCTTTGCATTTGGTTGCGCAGTGAAGTGGGGGTGAGGTAGATGGAGATGAAAATGCAGGAGTGGGAGAAAGACTGCTTATCCAGGCAAGATGAATCACCACAACCTGGAAAGCCAACATCCCCTTTGCCCCGGGGACATTTTCGTTACCCTTCAACAAACTGCAGTGGAAAAAAACCTCCGGCACAGCTCCGACCTCGTCGCTATGCACTGCAGGCTCCCCAGCCAGGCCAGCTCACACACCACAGAGCTTTCAATCAACTGGCAGGCTCACTAAACCCTTTCAAAATGAGCAACCAAGCAAAAATACTTGGTCATAAACACTAAAAATAGGAATGGAGGATTGGGTTTTGTTTTGCTTTTTAACTTGGTGAAGCCAGCTCTTCCTAGTGCATTAAATCCACCTCCCTGGCAGCCCATTTAGAACATCTCCTCCCCCCTGGGAGAGCCAAAATCCCCAGCTATAATGAGAGGAGTGGGGTAGTATTTAAAATGCTAGGGAAATGGCAGCCTGAATAGCCTTCCTTCAGCACAGTGCCTTTGTCAAAACCCCCCATAAAACAAGGTATCAGCGCTGCCCCTCCTCCCCTCTCTTTAACATGAACAAGGACTCTGCTACCTGCTTGAGCCCCCATTTGCTCTCCAATGCTCACCTGGTCCTTCCCCAGTGCCTCTGGCTTTAAACTGCCCCGCTAACACAGCCACAGATGGCAGCACGCCTGCAGGGCTGCCTGGTGCTGCCCATGATATGGAGGCAGCATTTGAAAAGATTGCAGAGTTTTCACACTGACCCAACCAAGGGTATCTAACCTGAGCCAGTGGCAGCAGTGGATGGGACACATCATCTCTCCAGAGCACTCCAACAGGGGCTTCTCCGCTGGGATTCTGCAGCAGAGCACGATGAAAGCGATGTGTCATGACATGGACACCTCTTCACTAAAAACAGGCCATGCTCACCCAGTCAGGTCAAAGAGCATCAAGACAACCCCACCACACCACTGTGGTCCTCCCCAAGCATCAAGGTCTGTGGGGAGAACTTCAGAGGTGGTTTCACCCATGAGTCACGGAACAGACATCTCATAAACACAACTGTCACTTGGAAACAGGGTAAGCTGATTAATTTGGGGAAAGGGGAAAAGGAGAGAGTATTACTGATTTCTGGACTAACTTGCTAGAAAGATTAAGGAATGGCTCTAGAGTACTTCCCTGCCAGCATGGTTCCAGAAATTTCAAATCAAATAGCAAACTTCAGAGAAATTATTTAAATGTCATCATTTTAATACTAAAGAAACTTAACTATGCAGAAATCACCGTGCCATTGCATAGACAGTGACCTCATTGCTCTTACATGAGGTAACCACATACAATCTAGGTAAAGATATTCAGCACTTGATGGGAAAATGACTGATAATTGCTGTGAACATGCTGAAAATGCATGAGGTCTGTCTTTCTCTCTGAAGCATAATTTACACTGTTGTTAATGTGACTCTGTATTCAGACATAAGTAGAACTGCCTCACTCAACACAAACAAGACCAATTTGGAGCAAGTTACTTCAGTCCCTTGTTGAGTTAAAGAATCCCTTTCATCTGCCAGACAGGCAGTGATCCCCATGCACATTCTCCATTGTTTGTAATGCAGTGCCAGAAGCTGGAAAACACTGATTTTTTTTTTTTTCCCCTTCTCTGTCAGTTAAAGCCCCTGTTTGGTTGGGAATTTTTAAGTGTCAATAGAGATTTCATCAACAAGACAGCTAGTTTTTGCTTCCCTACCAAACTCCCAGCAACATCAATATCTAGAGGGAAGTAAGTGCTATAACCACATGCTGAAGAGCATCATATGAGCGTGGTAGGAGGGAGTGAAATGTCTTTGTTTACTTTCTAAAAAATGCAGTTTCAAGGTGATCTAAACATCTGTGTGAAGGAGTGAATTTGAACAAAGTAGTTTCAGTCAAAAGTAAGTGGGAGGGAAGAAAGGATTAAGAGTTGGCAGGGCGAAAAACTGATTTTCAGAAAGGTTGAGACATTTTGTACCAGTGTCTTACAAATAAGAAGTTGGACTTTCATTTTGGAGCAATACCTTGCTTCAAAAGTGAACTCAAGGGAATTGTTTTTAAGAAAGAGAAAGTCACAAATGAAATGTTTCATTCAAGCCTGTGCACAGTTGGCAGTGGGAAAGGGTCATTTCATTGAGAAGGAGAGATTGTGTTTCATTTCGAATCACACCAAGATCTTCTATCCTCACCATGGTATTTTTCAGTTCAGTTGTTTCAATGGCCTTTTTGAGTAAATGTCAAAAAAAAAAAAAAAATAATATTGCCACAGATTAAAACTGTAGGGGTTTTTTTTTGTTTGTTGTTTTTTTTCCAGTGGAAGACCACTTGATTAAAATCCATGATCTCTTTTCTTGGAGCTCACCAGACCTTCCACCCCAGATTAGTCAAGTCAAGTCCTGGACATTCCTTAACCTGTAACAAGTGTGTAGTGTTGCTTAACCTAAGCAACCAATAACTCATAGCAGCTAAATACCTCGTCAGACTAAACAAGAAATCAGCTAGTTCCATGGCAGTGGACACTAATGTCCCTCATTAAATAGTTCACTAGTCTTGCTATTTTTCAGCACCAAAGGAATTGTTTAACAAAGCTTATACAAAAGTAGAATATTATTGTATTTCATTAAAGAAAATTACCTTCCACAGCACTACAACAATCTGTGACTCCTCTGACCCTGCTTTTAATTGGCTGCTCCATTGGCCAGCAGGACTGTTGCTCAGTGGTTCTGTTAATGGCCAGGAAGTTGGGGAATCCTCTCATAGGTTGGTCTGACCAGGCTCTGGGTACCCCAAATCCTTCCACTTTTAACAATTGTTGAGGGTATTCATCACCTGCAGTGTTCACGTCTTAGCTGGGATCCCACCACCCACAAGATGTCTGGAAATTCTCAGTGATAGCTGCATTGAGCCTAATGGAGAGTAATTCTTCTTCACATATTTCCAGACCTGTAAATATGTAAACAGTCACAGAGGAATATAATGGCTATCGACGTCCTTAGGAAATTCGTCTCTGTTCTTTCAGCTAAGTACTTGTAAAATCTCATCCTTAATGAAAGTCAGGAAAGGGTCTTGGAGAGCTAGTTAATGAGGAAGCTGCAAGGAAAATGACAGCCCCTAAGCTGGGGAAGGTCCTTTTCTCCAGATGAAGGAATATACAACTCTGGACCGTCTGCATGCTTGAACAGTAAAACAGCAAATAAGCCAGAGAGAATTTGTGGACAGTTAAAAACTATCCTAAGCCCCTAGGCTGATGGACGCATTTAGAGACACAGTCAATATAGAAAGATCTGAGGAGTCCTGGAACCTTCTCTTTAGGAATCCAAAGTCCAGATATTCCAGCAATAGATGAGACTTCTGACCCAGAATTCACTGTACTGTAAAACAAGTTTTTGAGCCTGGGGAAAGGGCTGGAAAGACTTTAGTGTTGTTTAACACATTTAAGCCACTCCCAGCAGAGCACTGATGTGAAGCAACTATGATTTGTCCCAACAGGGGAAAGTTAATTTCTCAAATATAGACTTAAAACCATTCCATGCAAATTCTACTACACAAAGTGCTACATGAATTTGAAATCTATGTCACGCTGGTTAATGCTAAAATAAAAACATCCCTTTAATGACAGGACAGCTTTCTGCTATTTCCTGTCCAATGATTTCCTCTCACCTTGGGGAGTTGGCCTCAATACTCATTCCTGAAATCATCATATGAGGAATTTAGTGCCTGTTGGTTATGGAAAGAAATACAAAATAGCAGGCCAAGTCTGCAGCAATGCTTGACAAAACTACCACCACCATTACTTAACATCTCTATTCAAAAGTCTCAAAAAAGGAGGCTTTATCGAAATATTTGGTCATCTTCATTCACTTCCTGCAGTCCACAAAGAAGTCACTGACATGAGGACATGTAACAGCAAAGACTGAAGAAATGTAATGGAAGAGGCTTCAGTCCAAGTAAAAAATTACTCTTAATACCTATGCAAACCTAGATATAAACCAGGTTCTACTGGAAATTGGTTATGGAAGATGAGCAGCACTGAGAAATTAAACCCCACTCTAAAAAAACCCAAGCCACTCAGTTTTAAGACATTGAAGGGATGCTGTGTCTGTTTCTACTCACAAGATACCATCCATCAGCTGAGTTGCCAAAAAAGAAGTACCCTCTGCGAGCTATCTCAGGCAGGCAGCAGAAGTTCCAAGAGCTTCAGCCCACTGCCCAGATTCAGTGTTCAAATCATGTTGGCTTTCCCTTAGTAATACCATGGCTGGCTTGTAGATCATTCAAAGTTACCACAGCTGCCTTAGGCAATATTAAGCAAACCTGATTCTAATTAGGGATGGCAATATTAGCCACAATTGTGGTTCCAGAAATCTGTGCTTTTGTGAAGGTAAATGCCATCTTTCTCCCACCATGATTCACCCCCCCATGGAATCATGAAGAATTACAGGCTGCAAAAACAAAATACCATGAAAAAACAGATGTGATAGTAGAAATTTCTAACACACACTTCAAGAGAATTTATTAAAACAGCAGAAAATGTAGTTAGGTCTTCATAAATACACTGGTGAGGTGCCACAGATGGATGCCTCTCACATTATTGAAATCAAAGTTAGTGCTTAACTGTGGCAAATGTCCAGCTTTTGTGCAGCAAAGAAAATAAAATCTTTATACAATCATTTCCAAGGGATAATGGAAGTCTTAAAAACATCCAGCCACAGTTTGGACATACCCTGCCAAAGCTAAAGGCAGTAGTGATGGCTTATGTGCTCTGTTATGCATGCCTTATGTAACTGAGGTCTTACTCATCCATCTTCAACACCAGGGATGGGATGGGGTACAGAGAAGTCTGTGTCATTGCTAATGAGAATTAAAAGCTTGGGTTTAGAGAGAAAGTGTTACAGGTTTTCTTTATCATCTATAGGCTGATGGATTTAAATACAAGCAGGGCTCACAAATCCAAGATGCAAATGTAATCAAAATTTTTTTTCTGATTGCAGGGAAAAATTTGGAATAAATCTTAAAACGAGTGCAGTATTCTAGTTCAGGTGAAAGCAAATTAGCTGATGCCATTTTCACTCCACCCAGAGAAAACAGGATTCCAGCCCTCAGCCTTGCCAGCCTTCAGCTCAGTCTCAGTCCAGGGAAACACAGTTTTGGGGGCACCCATTAATTGCTGCAGTGCTGAAAGACACTTTTAGTCCCTCCTGCTGCCGTCCCTCACTCTCACTGGCAAGAGCCATGCTCCAAATATATAGATTTGAAAATAAGATCTATTTATGTCAGCATAAATCTGTTCAGGGGATTATCTGTTCAGATAATTTCTACAAAACTAAATTTTTTCTTTAACATTTCTAATTCCAGGCCAGTGGCTTAAAAAAAAAATAATAAAAGGCACAAAAATATTTAAAGTAATAAGACTTATGTAGAGACATTCCTTGGAGTCTGACAGCCTGTAAAAACAGCACTGCTGTGGTGGGAAGGATCCTATTCATCTAAACAAGGTGTTGACAGGCATCCATAAAGGCAGATTTCAACATACACGTTCACTGCTGGCTACCTTAGCAGAAATGTCTTGCTCTGTACTCTGCATCACCACACTGGAGACAATGAAAATGGCAATGGATGTTAGAATGGGACATGACCTAGGCACTGATGCCACAAGCAGTCTCCTTCCTTCCTTCCTTCCTTCCTGCCTTCCTTCCTTCCTGCCTGCCTTCCTTCC